>NW_020619159.1:1501048-1503271 GCF_003573695.1 Papaver somniferum | reverse complement strand
TTTGGTTTTGCCTAATAATCTTCTTCAAGAGGGACGTGATATATTTCAGTTCAGTCTCATTGGGAGATTGAACTTTAAGGGCTTAAAACTTTCTGATGTTCAAAAGAGTTTGGAGGAACAATGGGGTTTCGGTGCTGGAAGATGTAAGTTAGTTCCAATGACAAAAGGGTTCTTTATCATAAAGTTAACTTCAGCAGATGACAAGGAACGTGTATGGCATGGTGATACTTGGCTTATACAGAATCAACAGCTTAGGGTTTTCAATTTTTACCCAAATTTTGATCCAGAAAGACAGCAAACTTCAAGAGCTTCAGTTTGGGTAAGTTTCCCTGGTTTGTACATTGAGTTATGGACTAAGAAAATTCTTCTTTCCATTGCTAAAATTATTGGAAAACCGATTGCTATTGATCAAAAGACTTTGGATCATGATGTTGGAAACTATGCTGCGGTTCTGATTGATATTGACTTTACTAAGTTGATTCCTAAAAGAATTCGCTTGATTGCAAATGGAAAAGAGTTCTGGCAGTATATTGAAATTCAAGACTTAGAGAATGTCAAATTCTGCACTCATTGTAAGTTTATGGGCCACAAATTTGAGAATTGCCTTGCTGCAAAGAAAATTTTGGGAGGTTCTAATGCTATAAAGAAGTCACCTACTGTGAACATTAAGAATGACAAAGAAGGAAAATCACTCAAATCTGTTTGGAAAAAAGTTGGTGAAACTTCCCATGCAGGCCATGCAATTAACGTCAATAATGTGAAGGCTGGTAAGGAGAGTATAAATTCAGTTCATGAGGTTGCTGTTTCTGAGGATATTGAATCAATTCATGAGAAGTCTGATGATAAACATCTAGAAGAGCAGCTCGAAAAAGCTTTTACTGAGTATCGTGAAGCTCAGATTAAGTTGATGAGATGTAAAAACAATATTTCAGCCAAAAAAGATCTTGCTTTACGTAAGAATTCTATCCATATTGACAATGCAGATAGCACACAAGGGAACTCTAGCAGGCAATTCGTGCAAACTAGGGAACAAGAGTCCGTGCAAACTAGGAAAGCTCAGCAAGAGTCCGTACAAACTGGGAAAGCTCAGCAAGAGTCCGTGCAAACTAGGGAAGCTCAGCCATTTTTGGGAGATCAGTCCGTGCAAACTCTTAAAGCCCAGCAAGAGTTCGTGTCTAAAAGGAATTTGGAAGATATTCCAAATATTCAGTATGATTCTGCATTTATAACAAACTCAGTTATGGAAACAAATTCCGTGTTCAAGCAAAATCCTGAAAAGGGTACGACCAGTTCTAAAGAGGATTGGAAAATAGTTATGGGTAAGAACTCCCCTAATAAACGTACATCTTTTAAATTTAAATCTTTCGATACTCCTTTGGTGGATGAGCTTTTTCAAGCTGAACTTGTGGTGAATAACAAGTATGGTTCCCTAGCTTCAGAGTTAGGCCTTACTAATGATTCTAGTGAGATTTTGGTGGAGGAGGAACAAGATGGTTCTAGTGACTCAGACAATAGTATGGGTTCGAAAGATTGGGGTGAAATTGATGCAAATATTCTAGCCAGGAAGCAAGCTAGAAAAGTGGCCAAGCAAGCTGCCAAGATCATGGCTATGAATTCAAAGTGTAATGAGGACAGTCCAAGCCGTGAGCATAACAAGGACATTCAAGCAGGGTTGGAGGAAAATGTTTTTGATCTAGATAATATTTTGTCTACAGAGGAACTAGATGAGGCAAGTACTATTCAACTTGATGAAGTGCGTACTAAATTCATTAGAGATCCAGCCTTTCGACGAGACTATTTAGAGGAAAAAAAGAAGAAAATGGATAAAATGTCAACAAAAAAGAATGTTCAATCTCCTATTAAGCTTGTTCCAGGTGGTAATTATGCTTCAGATGAAAATGAACAGGATTATGACAATGATGAAACTTATGATGATTATGAAGATGAATTCAAGGGGCACTATGATTTGACAAAAATAATTGATGATCTCATTCCCAAGAAGAGGAATTTTAGAGTTGGAAATAAGGGGCGAAAATGTTATTAGTTTTCTTCTTTATGCTATTTTTTAGTGCTTAAGAGTTTATTTTATGCGTTTTTTAGAGTTTTTTTGCCCCTTTGGTTTATGGGGGTGTGGAGGCCTAGCGCCTCCCATTTTGTAATTCTTGTAATTACGTTTTTTTGCTTTAATAAACCATTTTGACCTAGCAAAAAAAAAAAAAAAAA
>NW_020619159.1:1454644-1500988 GCF_003573695.1 Papaver somniferum | reverse complement strand
AAAAAAAAAAAGTGTAGACTTTTTTGAGTTAACGTGTATAAAACTCAACATTTTTATGAACTCTTTCTTTTTGTGTTGGCTTTGTCTTTCTATTTGATTGAAGATAGATGAAATTTGTTAGGATTTGATTAATTCTTCTTGGTCTTTCATCCTTCTTCTATTATGAAATTTGACTTCCTTCATATTTTCTTGAATCAACGTACATAGAAATGCAATTTTTACTACACATATTTCCTTAGAACATATTAATTGTAATTACAATACATTTTTCAAACTTTTTCTGTTAAAGATGAGTTTAATGAGCTTACAATTTAGTATGAGAAATCAATTTCCGACTTATACCGAAGTTTGTAGACTTTTTTGAGTTAACGTATATAAAATTCAACATCTTATAAACTCTTTCTTTTTGTGTTGGCTTTGTCTTTCTATTTGATTCAAGATAGATGAAATTTGTTAGGATTTGGATTAGTTCTTCTTGGTGTTTCATCCTTCTTCTATTGTGAAATTTGACTTCCTTCATATTTTCTTGAGTCAACGTACATAGAAATGCAATTTTTACTAGACAGAATGCCTTAGAACATATTATTTGTAATTACAAAACATTTTTCAAACTTTTTCTGTTAAAGATGAGTTTATCTAGTTTACAATTTAGTCTCAGAAATCAATTTCAGACGTATAACGAAGTGTGTAGACTTTTTGAGTTAACATATATAAAATTCAACATTTTTATGAACACTTTCTTTTTGTGTTGGCTTTCTCTTTCTATTTGATCTAAGATCGAGAAATTTCTTATGATTTGGATTAGTTCTGCTTGGTCTTTCGTCCTTCTTCTATAGTGAAATTTGACTTCCTTCATATATTCATGAATCAACGTACATAGAAATGCAATTTTTACTAGACGTACTGCCTTAGAACATATTAATTGTGATTACAATACATTTTTCAAACTTTTTCTGTTAAAGATGAGTTTATCCGGTTTACAAGTTAGTTTCAGAAATCAATTTCAGATGTATAACGAAGTGTGTAGACTTTTTTGAGTTAACGTATATAAAACTCAACATTTTTATGAACTCTTTCTTTTTGTGTTGGCTTTATCTTTCTATTTGATTCAAGATAGATGAAATTTGTTAGGATTTGATTAGTTCTTCTTGGTCTTTCATCCTTCTTCTATTATGAAATTTGATTTCCTTCATATTTTCTTGAATCAACGTACATAGAAATGCAATTTTTACTAGACATATTGCCTTAGAACATATTAATTGTAATTACAATACATTTTTCAAACTTTTTCTGTTAAAGATGAGTTTATCTAGTGTACAATTAAGTCTCAGAAATCCATTTCCGACTTATAACGAAGTGTGTAAACTTTTTGAGTTAACGTATATAAAATTCAACATTTTTATGAACACTTTCTTTTTGTGTTGTCTTTGTCTTTCTATTTGATTCAAGATAGATGAAATTTGTTAGGATTTGGATTAGTTCTGCTTGGTATTTTGTCCTTCTTCTATAGTGAAATTTGACTTCCTTCATATATTCTTGAATCAACGTACATAGAAATGCAATTTTCACTAGACGTACTGCCTTAGAACATATTAATTGTTATTACAATACATTTTTCAAACTTTTTCTGTTAAAGATGAGTTTATCCAGTTTACAATTTAGTTTCAGAAATCAATTTCAGATGTATAACGAAGTGTGTAGACTTTTTTGAGTTAACGTATATAAAACTCAACATTTTTATGAACTCTTTCTTTTTGTGTTGGCTTTGTCTTTCTATTTGATTCAAGACAGATGAAATTTGTTAGGTTTTGGATTAGTTCTTCTTGGTCTTTCATCCTTCTTCTATTGTGAAATTTGACTTCCTTCATATTTTCTTGAATCAACGTACATAGAAATGCAATTTTTACTGGACGTATTGCCTTAGAACATATTAATTGTAATTACAATACATTTTTAAAACTTTTTCTCTTAAAGATGAGTTTATCTAGTTTACAATTTAGTCTCAGAAATCAATTTCCGACTTATATCGAAGTTTGTAGACTTTTTTGAGTTAACGTATATAAAATTCAACATTTTATGAACTCTTTGTTTTTGTGTTGGCTTTATATTTCTATTTGATTCAAGATAGATGAAATTTGTTAGGATTTGGATTAGTTCTTCTTGGTCTTTCATCCTTCTTCTATTATGAAATTTGACTTCCTTCATATTTTCTTTGAATCAACGTACATAGAAATGCAATTTTTACTAGACAGAATGCCTTAGAACATATTATTTGTAATTACAAAACATTTTTCAAACTTTTTCTGTTAAAGATGAGTTTATCTAGTTTACAATTTAGTCCCAGAAATCAATTTCAGACGTATAACGAAGTGTGTAGTCTTTTTTGAGTTAACGTATATAAAACTCAACATTTTTATGAACTCTTTCTTTTTGTGTTGGCTTTGTCTTTCTATTTGATTTAAGATAGATGAAATTTGTTAGGATTTGATTAGTTCTTCTTGGTCTTTCATCCTTCTTCTAATATGAAATTTGACTTCCTTCATATTTTCTTGAATCAACGTACATAGAAATGCAATTTTTACTACACATATTTCCTTAGAACATATTAATTGTAATTACAATACATTTTTCAAACTTTTTCTGTTAAAGATGAGTTTAATTATCTTACAATTTAGTCCGAGAAATCAATTTCCGACTTATACCGAAGTTTGTAGACTTTTTTGATTTAACGTATATAAAATTCAACATTTTTATGAACACTTTCTTTTTGTGTTGTCTTTGTCTTTCTATTTGATTCAAGATAGATGAAATTTGTTAGGATTTGGATTAGTTCTTCTTGGTCTTTCATCCTTCTTCTATTATGAAATTTGACTTCCTTCATATTTTCTTTGAATCAACGTACATAGAAATGCAATTTTTACTAGACAGAATGCCTTAGAACATATTAATTGTGATTACAATACATTTTTCAAACTTTTTCTGTTAAAGATGAGTTTATCCGGTTTACAAGTTAGTTTCAGAAATCAATTTCAGATGTATAACGAAGTGTGTAGACTTTTTTGAGTTAACGTATATAAAACTCAACATTTTTATGAACTCTTTCTTTTTGTGTTGGCTTTGTCTTTCTATTTGATTCAAGATAGATGAAATTTGTTAGGATTTGATTAGTTCTTCTTGGTCTTTCATCCTTCTTCTATTATGAAATTTGATTTCCTTCATATTTTCTTGAATCAACGTACATAGAAATGCAATTTTTACTAGACATATTGCCTTAGAACATATTAATTGTAATTACAATACATTTTTCAAACTTTTTCTGTTAAAGATGAGTTTATCTAGTGTACAATTTAGTCTCAGAAATCCATTTCCGACTTATAACGAAGTGTGTAAACTTTTTGAGTTAACGTATATAAAATTCAACATTTTTATGAACACTTTCTTTTTGTGTTGTCTTTGTCTTTCTATTTGATTCAAGATAGATGAAATTTGTTAGGATTTGGATTAGTTCTGCTTGGTATTTTGTCCTTCTTCTATAGTGAAATTTGACTTCCTTCATATATTCTTGAATCAACGTACATAGAAATGCAATTTTTACTAGACGTACTGCCTTAGAACATACTAATTGTTATTACAATACATTTTTCAAACTTTCTCTGTTAAAGATGAGTTTATCCAGTTTACAATTTAGTTTCAGAAATCAATTTCAGATGTATAACGAAGTGTGTAGACTTTTTTGAGTTAACGTATATAAAACTCAACATTTGTATGAACTCTTTCTTTTTGTGTTGGCTTTGTCTTTCTATTTGATTGAAGATAGATGAAATTTGTTACAATTTGATTAGTTCTTCTTGGTCTTTCATCCTTCTTCTATTATGAAATTTGACTTAATATTTTATTGAATCAACAGAAATAGAAATGCAATTTTTACTAGACATATTGCCTTAGAACATATTAATTGTAATTACAATACATTTTTCAAACTTTTTCTGTTAAAGATGAGTTTATCGAGTTTACAATTTAGTCTCAGAAATCAATTTCCGACTTATAACGAAGTGTGTAGTGTTTTTGAGTTAACGTATATAAAATTCAACATTTATATGAACACTTTCTTTTTGTGTTGTCTTTGTCTTTCTATTTGATTCAAGATAGATGAAATTTGTTAGGATTTGGATTAGTTCTGCTTGGTCTTTTGTCCTTCTTCTATAGTGAATTTTGACTTCCTTCATACATTCTTGAATCAACGTACATAGAAATGCAATTTTTACTAGACGTACTGCCTTAGAACATATTAATTGTGATCACAATACATTTTTCAAACTTTTTCTGTTAAAGATGAGTTTATCTACTTTACAATTTAGTCTCAGAAATCAACTTCCAACTTATAACGAAGAGTGTAGACTTTTTTGAGTTAACGTATAAAACTTTTAACATTTATATGAACTCTTTATTTTTGTATTGGCTTTGTCTTTCAATTTGATTCATATAGATGAAATTTGTTAGAATTTGGATTGGTTCTGGATGGTCTTTCATCCTTCTTATATTGTGAAATTTGACTTCCTTCATATTTTCTTGAATCAACGTACATAGAAATGCAATTTTTACTAGACAAAATGCCTTAGAACATATTATTTGTAATTACAATACGTTTTTCAAATAACAAAAGGGTAAAAAAATAACAAAAAAGAACCTTATGAATCTCTTAAAAATAACTAAAAAAGAAAAGAGAAGTTATCTACGTCTCATTCTTCTTCTTTGGTTGCCGACTTTGCACACTTTACCCTTGGATAAAATGGTGTCCAAGTCTTCAATTTCTTCATAAAATTCTCCCTCTTCATCTTTATTCGAAGCATAATTACCAGGGACAAACTTGATTGGAGTTTGAGTAACCGCAGAATCATCCAAAATATTCCCTTCAAAATTCGTTCTTTCTTCCAACATCGCATGAGCTAGGAGAGAAACCTCCCTTTGAGATTTTAGAGTATCCAAACGAGCCCGGAATGCTCCTGATTTTGTCTTCAAATCTGGACCCTCTCTTTCCCATTTCGAGCCTTCCTTGCAATACTCCTTTCGAAAATATAAGTCGTTTAAAAACTTTTGTTGAATATCGAATTTCGTAATTGTAAAAAGAACCTCGCGCTCCTCTTTTGTTAACTGAAAAGAATTATTAGCACTTGATATAGGCTTCACGCTGGTACTTTCACGGAATGCAACATCAGGCCCATTCCGTTCTGAACTGCCCATATCACTAGACCCATCTATTTGATTCAAGATAGATGAAATTTGTTAGGATTTGGATTAGTTTTGCTTGGTCTTTTGTCCTTCTTCTATAGTGAAATTTGACATCCTTCATACATTCTTGAATCAACGTACATGGAAATGCAATTTTTACTAGACGTAATACCTTAGAACATATTATATGTGAATACAATACATTTTTCAAACTTTTTCTGTTAAAGATGAGTTTATCTAGTTTACAATTTAGTCTCAGAAATCAACTTCCGACTTATAACGAAGAGTGTAGACTTTTTTGAGTTAACGTATAAAAAATATAACGTTTTTATGAATTCTTTATTTTTGTATTGGCTTAGTCTTTCAATTTGATTCAAATAAATGAAATTTGTTGGAATTTGGTTTAGTTCTTCCTGGGCTTTTATCCTTCTTTTATTGTGAAATTTGACTTCCTTCATATTTTCTTAAATCAACGTACATAGAATTGCAATTTTTACTTGACGTAATGCCTTAGAACATATTATTTGTGATTACAATACATTTTTCAAACTTTTTCTGTTAAAGATGAGTTTATCTAGTTTACAATTTAGTCTCAGAAATCAATTTCAGATGTATAACGAAAGTTGTAGACTTTTTTGAGTTAACGTATATAAAATTCAACATTTTTATGAACTCTTTCTTTTTGTGTTGGCTTTGTCTTTCTATTTGATTCAAGATAGATGAAATTTGTTAGGATTTGGATTAGTTTTGCTTGGTCTTTCGTCCTTCTTCTATAGTGAAATTTGACTTCCTTCATATATTCATTAATCAACGTACATAGAAATGCAATTTTTACTAGACGTACTGCCTTAGAACATATAAATTGTGATTACAATACATTTTTCAAACTTTTTATGTTAAAGATGAGTTTATCCAGTTTACAATTTAGTTTCAGAAATCAATTTCAGATGTATAACGAAGTGTGTAGACTTTTTTGAGTTAAGGTATATAAAACTCAACATTTTTATGAACTCTTTCTTTTTGTGTTGGCTTTGTCTTTCTATTTGATTCAAGATAGATGAAATTTGTTAGGATTTGGATTAGTTTTGCTTGGTATTTTGTCCTTCTTCTATAGTGAAATTTGACATCCTTCATACATTCTTGAATCAACGTACATGGAAATGCAATTTTTACTAGACGTAATACCTTAGAACATATTAATTGTGAATATAATACATTTTTCAAACTTTTTCTGTCAAGATGAGTTTATCTAGTTTACAATTTAGTCTCAGAAATCAACTTCCGACTTATAACGAAGAGTGTAGACTTTTTTGAGTTAACGTATAAAAAATATAACGTTTTTATGAATTCTTTATTTTTGTATTGGCTTTGTCTTTCAATTTGATTCAAATAGATGAAATTTGTTGGAATTTGGTTTAGTTCTTCCTGGGCTTTTATCCTTCTTTTATTGTGAAATTTGACTTCCTTCATATTTTCTTAAATCAACGTACATAGAATTGCAATTTTTACTTGACGTAATGCCTTAGAAAATATTATTTGTGATTACAATACATTTTTCAAACTTTTTCTGTTAAAGATGAGTTTATCTAGTTTACAATTTAGTCTCAGAAATCAATTTCAGATGTATAACGAAAGTTGTAGACTTTTTTGAGTTAACGTATATAAAATTCAACATTTTTATGAACTCTTTCTTTTTGTGTTGGCTTTGTCTTTCTATTTGATTCAAGATAGATGAAATTTGTTAGGATTTGGATTAGTTCTTCATGGTCTTTCATCCTTCTTCTATTGTGAAATTTGACTTCCTTCATATTTTCTTCAATCAACGTACATAGAAATGCAATTTTTACTAGACGTATTGCCTTGGAACATGTTAATTGTAGTTACAATACTTTTTTCAAACTTTTTCTGTTAAAGATGAGTTTATCTAGCTTACAATTTAGTCTCAGAAATCAATTTCCGACTTATACCGAAGTTTGTAGACTTTTTTTGAGTTAACGTATATAAAATTCAACATCTTATGAACTCTTTCTTTTTGTGTTGGCTTTGTGTTTCTATATTATTCAATATAGATGAAATTTGTTAGGATTTGGATTAGTTCTGCTTTGTATTTCATCCTTCTTCTTTTGTGAAATTTGACTTCCTTCATATATTCTTGAATCAACGTACATAGAAATGCAATTTTTACTAGACGTACTGCCTTAGAACATATTAATTGTGATTAGAATACATTTTTTCAAACTTTTTCTGTTAAAGATGAGTTTATCTAGTTTACAATTTAGTCTCAGAAATCAACTTCCGACTTATAGCGAAGAGTGTAGACTTTTTTGAATTAACGTATAAAAATTTCAACATTTTTATGAACTCTTTATTTTTGTATTGGCTTTGTCTTTCAATTTGATTCAAATAGATGAAATTTGTTAGAATTTGGATTAGTTCTGGATGGTCTTTCATCCTTCTTATATTGTGAAATTTGACTTCCTTCATATTTTCTTGAATCAACGTACATAGAAATGCAATTTTTACTAGACATATTGCCTTAGAACATATTAATTGTAATTACAATACATTTTTCAAACTTTTTCTGTTAAAGATGAGTTTATCTAGTGTACAATTTAGTCTCAGAAATCCATTTCCGACTTATAACGAAGTGTGTAAACTTTTTGAGTTAACGTATATAAAATTCAACATTTTTATGAACACTTTCTTTTTGTGTTGTCTTTGTCTTTCTATTTGATTCAAGATAGATGAAATTTGTTAGGATTTGGATTAGTTCTGCTTGGTATTTTGTCCTTCTTCTATAGTGAAATTTGACTTCCTTCATATATTCTTGAATCAACGTACATAGAAATGCAATTTTTACTAGACGTACTGCCTTAGAACATACTAATTGTTATTACAATACATTTTTCAAACTTTCTCTGTTAAAGATGAGTTTATCCAGTTTACAATTTAGTTTCAGAAATCAATTTCAGATGTATAACGAAGTGTGTAGACTTTTTTGAGTTAACGTATATAAAACTCAACATTTGTATGAACTCTTTCTTTTTGTGTTGGCTTTGTCTTTCTATTTGATTGAAGATAGATGAAATTTGTTAGGATTTGATTAGTTCTTCTTGGTATTTCATCCTTCTTCTATTATGAAATTTGACTTCATATTTTATTGAATCAACGTACATAGAAATGCAATTTTTGCTAGACATATTTCCTTAGAACATATTAATTGTAATTACAATACATTTTTCAAACTTTTTCTGTTAAAGATGAGTTTATCGAGTTTACAATTTAGTCTCAGAAATCAATTTCCGACTTATAACGAAGTGTGTAGTCTTTTTGAGTTAACGTATATAAAATTCAACATTTTTATGAACACTTTCTTCTTGTGTTGTCTTTGCCTTTCTATTTGATTCAAGATAGATGAAATTTGTTAGGATTTGGATTAGTTCTGCTTGGTCTTTTGTCCTTCTTCTATTGTGAAATTAGACTTCCTTCATATTTTCTCATAAACATGAGTTTATCTACTTTACAATTAAGTTTCAGAAATCAATTTCAGACGTTTAAAGAAGTGTGTAGACTTTTTTGCGTTAACGTATATAACATTCAAAAATTTTATGAACTCTTTATTTTTTTGTTGGCTTTGTCTTTCTATTTGATCCAAGATCGAGAAATTTCTTAGGATTTGGATTAGTTCTGCTTGGTCTTTCGTCCTTCTTCTATAGTGAAATTTGACTTCCTTCATATATTCATGAATCAACGTACATAGAAATGCAATTTTTACTAGACGTACTGCCTTAGAACATATTAATTGTGATTACAATACATTTTTCAAACCTTTTCTGTTAAAGATGAGTTTATCCGGTTTACAATTTAGTTTCAGAAATCAATTTCAGATGTATAACGAAGTGTGTAGACTTTTTTGAGTTAACGTATATAAAACTCAACATTTTTATGAACTCTTTCTTTTTGTGTTGGCTTTGTCTTTCTATTTGATTGAAGATAGATGAAATTTGTTAGGATTTGATTAGTTCTTCTTGGTTTTTCATCCTTCTTCTATTATGAAATTTGACTTCCTTCATGTTTTCTTGAATCAACGTACATAGAAATGCAATTTTTACTACACATATTGCCTTAGAACATATTAATTGTAATTAAAATACATTTTTCAAACTTTTTCTGTTAAAGATGAGTTTAATTATCTTACAATTTAGTCCGAGAAATCAATTTCCGACTTATACCGAAGTTTGTAGACTTTTTTGATTTAACGTATATAAAATTCAACATCTTATGAACTCTTTCTTTTTGTGTTGGCTTTGTCTTTCTATTTGATTCAAGATAGATGAAATTTGTTAGGATTTGGATTAGTTCTTCTTGGTGTTTCATCCTTCTTCTATTGTGAAATTTGACTTCCCTCATATTTTCTTGAGTCAACGTACATAGAAATGCAATTTTTACTAGACAGAATGCCTTAGAACATATTATTTGTAATTACAAAACATTTTTCAAACTTTTGCTGTTAAAGATGAGTTTATCCGGTTTACAAGTTAGTTTCAGAAATCAATTTCAGATGTATAACGAAGTGTGTAGACTTTTTTGAGTTAACGTATATAAAACTCAACATTTTTATGAACTCTTTCTTTTTGTGTTGGCTTTGTCTTTCTATTTGATTCAAGATAGATGAAATTTGTTAGGATTTGATTAGTTCTTCTTGGTCTTTCATCCTTCTTCTATTATGAAATTTGACTTCCTTCATATTTTCTTGAATCAACGTACATAGAAATGCAATTTTTACTACACATATTGCCTTAGAACATATTAATTGTAATTACAATACATTTTTCAAACTTTTTCTGTTAAAGATGAGTTTAATTATCTTACAATTTAGTCCGAGAAATCAATTTCCGACTTATACCGAAGTTTGTAGACTTTTTTGATTTAACGTATATAAAATTCAACATCTTATGAACTCTTTCTTTTTGTGTTGGCTTTGTCTTTCTATTTGATTCAAGATAGATGAAATTTGTTAGGATTTGGATTAGTTCTTCTTGGTGTTTCATCCTTCTTCTATTGTGAAATTTGACTTCCCTCATATTTTCTTGAGTCAACGTACATAGAAATGCAATTTTTACTAGACAGAATGCCTTAGAACATATTATTTGTAATTACAAAACATTTTTCAAACTTTTGCTGTTAAAGATGAGTTTATCCGGTTTACAAATTAGTTTCAGAAATCAATTTCAGATGTATAACAAAGTGTGTAGACTTTTTTGAGTTAATGTATATAAAACTCAACATTTTTATGAACTCTTTCTTTTTGTGTTGGATTTGTCTTTCTATTTGATTCAAGATAGATGAATTTGTTAGGATTTGATTAGTTCTTCTTGGTCTTTCATCCTTCTTCTATTATAAAATTTGACTTCCTTCATATTTTCTTGAATCATCGTACATAGAAATGCAATTTTTACTAGACATATTGCCTTAGAACATATTAATTGTAATTACAATACATTTTTCAAACTTTTTCTGTTAAAGATGAGTTTATCTAGTTTACAATTTAGTCTCAGAAATCAATTTCCGACTTATAACGAAGTGTGTAGACTTTTTGAGTTAACGTATATAAAATTCAACATTTTTATGAACACTTTCTTTTTGTGTTGTCTTTGTCTTTCTATTTGATTCAAGATAGATGAAATTTGTTAGGATTTGGATTAGTTCTGCTTGGTATTTTGTCCTTCTTCTATAGTGAAATTTGACTTCCTTCATATATTCTTGAATCAACGTACATAGAAATGCAATTTTTACTAGACGTACTGCCTTAGAACATTTAATTGTTATTACAATACATTTTTCAAACTTTTTCTGTTAAAGATGAGTTTATCCAGTTTACAATTTAGTTTCAGAAATCAATTTCAGATGTATAACGAAGTGTGTAGACTTTTTTGAGTTAACGTATATAAAACTCAACATTTTTATGAATTCTTTCTTTTTGTGTTGGCTTTGTCTTTCTATTTGATTCAAGACAGATGAAATTTGTTAGGATTTGGATTAGTTCTTCTTGGTCTTTCATCCTTCTTCTATTGTGAAATTTGACTTCCTTCATATTTTCTTGAATCAACGTACATAGAAATGCAATTTTTACTGGACGTATTGCCTTAGAACATATTAATTGTAATTACAATACATTTTTAAAACTTTTTCTCTTAAAGATGAGTTTATCTAGTTTACAATTTAGTCTCAGAAATCAATTTTCGACTTATATCGAAGTTTGTAGACTTTTTTGAGTTAACGTATATAAAATTCAACATTTTATGAACTCTTTCTTTTTGTGTTGGCTTTATATTTCTATTTGGTTCAAGATAGATGAAATTTGTTAGGATTTGGATTAGTTCTTCTTGGTCTTTCATCCTTCTTCAATTATGAAATTTGACTTCCTTCATATTTTCTTGAATCAACGTACATAGAAATTCAATTTTTACTAGACAGAATGCCTTAGAACATATTATTTGTAATTACAAAACATTTTTCAAACTTTTTCTGTTAAAGATGAGTTTATTTAGTTTACAATTTAGTCTCCGAAATCAATTTCAGACGTATAACGAAGTGTGGAGACTTTTTGAGTTAACATATACAAAATTCAACATTTTTATGAACACTTTCTTTTTGTGTTGGCTTTGTCTTTTTATTTGATTCAAGATAGAGAAATTTCTTAGGATTTGAAATAATTCTGCTTGGTCTTTCGTCCTTCTGCTAAAGTTAAATTTGACTTCCTTCATATATTCATGAATCAACGTACATAGAAATGCAATTTTTACTAGACGTACTGCCTTAGAACATATTAATTGTGATTACAATACATTTTTCAAACTTTTTCTGTTAAAGATGAGTTTATCCAGTTTACAATTTAGTTTCAGAAATCAATTTCAGATGTATAACGAAGTGTGTAGACTTTTTTGAGTTAACGTATATAAAACTCAACATTTGTATGAACTCTTTCTTTTTGTGTTGGCTTTGTCTTTCTATTTGATTGAAGATAGATGAAATTTGTTACAATTTGATTAGTTCTTCTTGGTCTTTCATCCTTCTTCTA
Organism: Papaver somniferum; assembly: GCF_003573695.1. Taxonomy (NCBI): domain Eukaryota; kingdom Viridiplantae; phylum Streptophyta; class Magnoliopsida; order Ranunculales; family Papaveraceae; genus Papaver; species Papaver somniferum. The sequence goes on along the minus strand of NW_020619159.1, from coordinate 1,488,678 downwards.
TTATGAAATTTGACTTAATATTTTATTGAATCAACAGAAATAGAAATGCAATTTTTACTAGACATATTGCCTTAGAACATATTAATTGTAATTACAATACATTTTTCAAACTTTTTCTGTTAAAGATGAGTTTATCGAGTTTACAATTTAGTCTCAGAAATCAATTTCCGACTTATAACGAAGTGTGTAGTGTTTTTGAGTTAACGTATATAAAATTCAACATTTATATGAACACTTTCTTTTTGTGTTGTCTTTGTCTTTCTATTTGATTCAAGATAGATGAAATTTGTTTGGATTTGGATTAGTTCTGCTTGGTCTTTTGTCCTTCTTCTATAGTGAATTTTGACTTCCTTCATACATTCTTGAATCAACGTACATAGAAATTGAATTTTTACTAGACGTACTGCCTTAGAACATATTAATTGTGATCACAATACATTTTTCAAACTTTTTCTGTTAAAGATGAGTTTATCTACTTTACAATTTAGTCTCAGAAATCAACTTCCAACTTATAACGAAGAGTGTAGACTTTTTTGAGTTAACGTATAAAACTTTTAACATTTATATGAACTCTTTATTTTTGTATTGGCTTTGTCTTTCAATTTGATTCATATAGATGAAATTTGTTAGAATTTGGATTGGTTCTGGATGGTCTTTCATCCTTCTTATATTGTGAAATTTGACTTCCTTCATATTTTCTTGAATCAACGTACATAGAAATGCAATTTTTACTAGACAAAATGCCTTAGAACATATTATTTGTAATTACAATACGTTTTTCAAATAACAAAAGGGTAAAAAAATAACAAAAAAGAACCTTATGAATCTCTTAAAAATAACTAAAAAAGAAAAGAGAAGTTATCTACGTCTCATTCTTCTTCTTTGGTTGCCGACTTTGCACACTTTACCCTTGGATAAAATGGTGTCCAAGTCTTCAATTTCTTCATAAAATTCTCCCTCTTCATCTTTATTCGAAGCATAATTACCAGGGACAAACTTGATTGGAGTTTGAGTAACCGCAGAATCATCCAAAATATTCCCTTCAAAATTCGTTCTTTCTTCCAACATCGCATGAGCTAGGAGAGAAACCTCCCTTTGAGATTTTAGAGTATCCAAACGAGCCCGGAATGCTCCTGATTTTGTCTTCAAATCTGGACCCTCTCTTTCCCATTTCGAGCCTTCCTTGCAATACTCCTTTCGAAAATATAAGTCGTTTAAAAACTTTTGTTGAATATCGAATTTCGTAATTGTAAAAAGAACCTCGCGCTCCTCTTTTGTTAACTGAAAAGAATTATTAGCACTTGATATAGGCTTCACGCTGGTACTTTCACGGAATGCAACATCAGGCCCATTCCGTTCTGAACTGCCCATATCACTAGACCCATCTATTTGATTCAAGATAGATGAAATTTGTTAGGATTTGGATTAGTTTTGCTTGGTCTTTTGTCCTTCTTCTATAGTGAAATTTGACATCCTTCATACATTCTTGAATCAACGTACATGGAAATGCAATTTTTACTAGACGTAATACCTTAGAACATATTATATGTGAATACAATACATTTTTCAAACTTTTTCTGTTAAAGATGAGTTTATCTAGTTTACAATTTAGTCTCAGAAATCAACTTCCGACTTATAACGAAGAGTGTAGACTTTTTTGAGTTAACGTATAAAAAATATAACGTTTTTATGAATTCTTTATTTTTGTATTGGCTTAGTCTTTCAATTTGATTCAAATAAATGAAATTTGTTGGAATTTGGTTTAGTTCTTCCTGGGCTTTTATCCTTCTTTTATTGTGAAATTTGACTTCCTTCATATTTTCTTAAATCAACGTACATAGAATTGCAATTTTTACTTGACGTAATGCCTTAGAACATATTATTTGTGATTACAATACATTTTTCAAACTTTTTCTGTTAAAGATGAGTTTATCTAGTTTACAATTTAGTCTCAGAAATCAATTTCAGATGTATAACGAAAGTTGTAGACTTTTTTGAGTTAACGTATATAAAATTCAACATTTTTATGAACTCTTTCTTTTTGTGTTGGCTTTGTCTTTCTATTTGATTCAAGATAGATGAAATTTGTTAGGATTTGGATTAGTTTTGCTTGGTCTTTTGTCCTTCTTCTATAGTGAAATTTGACATCCTTCATACATTCTTGAATCAACGTACATGAAAATGCAATTTTTACTAGACGTAATACCTTAGAACATATTAATTGTGAATACAATACATTTTTCAAACTTTTTCTGTTAAAGATGAGTTTATCTAGTTTACAATTTAGTCTCAGAAATCAACTTCCGACTTATAACAAAGAGTGTAGACTTTTTTGAGTTAACGTATAAAAAATATAACGTTTTTATGAATTCTTTCTTTTTGTGTTGGCTTTGTCTTTCTATTTGATTCAAGATAGATGAAATTTGTTAGGATTTGGATTAGTTTTGCTTGGTCTTTTGTCCTTCTATAGTGAAATTTGACATCCTTCATACATTCTTGAATCAACGTACATGGAAATGCAATTTTTACTAGACGTAATACCTTAGAACATATTAATTGTGAATACAATACATTTTTCAAACTTTTTCTGTTAAAGATGAGTTTATCTAGCTTACAATTTAGTCTCAGAAATCAATTTCCGACTTATACCGAAGTTTGTAGACTTTTTTGAGTTAACGTATATAAAATTCAACATCTTATGAACTCTTTCTTTTTGTGTTGGCTTTGTCTTTCTATATTATTCTATATAGATGAAATTTGTTAGGATTTGGATTAGTTCTGCTTGGTCTTTCATCCTTCTTCTTTTGTGAAATTTGACTTCCTTCATATATTCTTGAATCAACGTACATAGAAATGCAATTTTTACTAGACGTACTGCCTTAGACCATATTAATTGTGATCACAATACATTTTTCAAACTTTTTCTGTTAAAGATGAGTTTATCTACTTTACAATTTAGTCTCAGAAATCAACTTCCAACTTATAACGAAGAGTGTAGAATTTTTTGAGTTAACGTATAAAACTTTTAACATTTTTATGAACTCTTTATTTTTGTATTGGCTTTGTCTTTCAATTTGATTCATATAGATGAAATTTGTTAGAATTTGGATTGGTTCTGGATGGTCTTTCATCCTTCTTATATTGTGAAATTTGACTTCCTTCATATTTTCTTGAATCAATGTACATAGAAATGCAATTTTTACTAGACAAAATGCCTTAGAACATATTATTTGTAATTAAAATACGTTTTTCAAACTTTTTCTGTTAAAGATGAGTTTATCTAGTTTACAATTTAGTCTCAGAAATCAATTTCAGACGTATAACGAAGTGTGTAGACTTTTTGAGTTAACATATATAAAATTCAACATTTTTATGAACACTTTCTTTTTGTGTTGGCTTTGTCTTTCTATTTGATTCAAGATAGAGAAATTTGTTAGGATTTGGATTTGTTCTGCTTGGTCTTTCGTCCTTCTTCTATAGTGAAATTTGACTTCCTTCATATATTCATTAATCAACGTACATAGAAATGCAATTTTTACTAGACGTACTGCCTTAGAACATATAAATTGTGATTACAATACATTTTTCAAACTTTTTATGTTAAAGATGAGTTTATCCAGTTTACAATTTAGTTTCAGAAATCAATTTCAGATGTATAACGAAGTGTGTAGACTTTTTTGAGTTAAGGTATATAAAACTCAACATTTTTATGAACTCTTTCTTTTTGTGTTGGCTTTGTCTTTCTATTTGATTCAAGATAGATGAAATTTGTTAGGATTTGGATTAGTTTTGCTTGGTATTTTGTCCTTCTTCTATAGTGAAATTTGACATCCTTCATACATTCTTGAATCAACGTACATGGAAATGCAATTTTTACTAGACGTAATACCTTAGAACATATTAATTGTGAATATAATACATTTTTCAAACTTTTTCTGTCAAGATGAGTTTATCTAGTTTACAATTTAGTCTCAGAAATCAACTTCCGACTTATAACGAAGAGTGTAGACTTTTTTGAGTTAACGTATAAAAAATATAACGTTTTTATGAATTCTTTATTTTTGTATTGGCTTTGTCTTTCAATTTGATTGAAATAGATGAAATTTGTTGGAATTTGGTTTAGTTCTTCCTGGGCTTTTATCCTTCTTTTATTGTGAAATTTGACTTCCTTCATATTTTCTTAAATCAACGTACATAGAATTGCAATTTTTACTTGACGTAATGCCTTAGAAAATATTATTTGTGATTACAATACATTTTTCAAACTTTTTCTGTTAAAGATGAGTTTATCTAGTTTACAATTTAGTCTCAGAAATCAATTTCAGATGTATAACGAAAGTTGTAGACTTTTTTGAGTTAACGTATATAAAATTCAACATTTTTATGAACTCTTTCTTTTTGTGTTGGCTTTGTCTTTCTATTTGATTCAAGATAGATGAAATTTGTTAGGATTTGGATTAGTTCTTCATGGTCTTTCATCCTTCTTCTATTGTGAAATTTGACTTCCTTCATATTTTCTTCAATCAACGTACATAGAAATGCAATTTTTACTAGACGTATTGCCTTGGAACATGTTAATTGTAGTTACAATACTTTTTTCAAACTTTTTCTGTTAAAGATGAGTTTATCTAGCTTACAATTTAGTCTCAGAAATCAATTTCCGACTTATACCGAAGTTTGTAGACTTTTTTTGAGTTAACGTATATAAAATTCAACATCTTATGAACTCTTTCTTTTTGTGTTGGCTTTGTGTTTCTATATTATTCAATATAGATGAAATTTGTTAGGATTTGGATTAGTTCTGCTTTGTCTTTCATCCTTCTTCTTTTGTGAAATTTGACTTCCTTCATATATTCTTGAATCAACGTACATAGAAATGCAATTTTTACTAGACGTACTGCCTTAGAACATATTAATTGTGATTAGAATACATTTTTTCAAACTTTTTCTGTTAAAGATGAGTTTATCTAGTTTACAATTTAGTCTCAGAAATCAACTTCCGACTTATAGCGAAGAGTGTAGACTTTTTTGAATTAACGTATAAAAATTTCAACATTTTTATGAACTCTTTATTTTTGTATTGGCTTTGTCTTTCAATTTGATTCAAATAGATGAAATTTGTTAGAATTTGGATTAGTTCTGGATGGTCTTTCATCCTTCTTATATTGTGAAATTTGTCTTCCTTCATATTTTCTTGAATCAACTTACATAGAAATGCAATTTTTACTAGATGTACTGCCTTAGAACATATTAATTGTGATTACAATACATTTTTCAAACTTTTTCTCTTAAACATGAGTTTATCTAGTTTACAATTAAGTTTCAGAAATCAATTTCAGACGTATAAAGAAGGTGTAGACTTTTTTGAGTTAACTTATATAAAATTCAAAATTTTTATGAACTCTTTCTTTTTGTGTAGGCTTTGTCTTTCTATTTGATTCAAGATAGATGAAATTTGTTGGGATTTGGATTAGTTCTTATTGGTGTTTCATCCTTCTTCTATTGTGAAACTTGACTTCCTTCATATTTTCTTGATTCAACGTACATAGAAATGCAATTTTTACTAGACGTATTGCCTTGGAACATGTTAATTGTAATTACAATACTTTTTCAAACTTTTTCTGTTAAAGATGAGTTTATCTAGCTTACAATTTAGTCTCAGAAATCAATTTCCGACTTATACTGAAGTTTGTAGACTTTTTTGAGATAACGTATATAAAATTCAACATCTTATGAACTCTTTCTTTTTGTGTTGGCTTTGTCTTTCTATTTGATTCAAGATAGTTGAAATTTGTTGGGATTTGGATTAGTTCTTCTTGGTGTTTCATCCTTCTTCTATTGTGAAATTTGACTTCCTTCATATTTTCTTGAATCAACGTACATAGAAATGCAATTTTTACTAGACAGAATGCATTAGAACATATTATTTATAATTACAATACATTTTCCAAACTTTTTCTGTTAAAGATGAGTTTATCTAGTTTACAATTTAGTCTCAGAAATCAATTTCAGACGTATAACGAAGTTTGTAGACTTTTTGAGTTAACATATATATAATTCAACATTTTTATGAACACTTTCTTTTTGTGTTGGCTTTGTCTTTCTATTTGATTCAAGATAGAGAAATTTGTTAGGATTTGGATTAGTTCTGCTTGGTCTTTCATCCTTCTTCTATTGTGAAATTTGACTTCCTTCATATATTCTTGAATCAACGTACATAGAAATGTAATTTTTACTAGACGTACTGCTTTAGAACATATTAATTGTGATTAAAATACATTTTTCAAACTTTTTCTGTTAAAGATGAGTTTATCTAGTTTACAATTTAGTCTCAGAAATCAACTTCCGACTTATAACGAAGAGTGTAGACTTTTTTTAGTTAACGTATAAAAATTTCAACATTTTTATGAACTCTTTATTTTTGTATTGGCTTTGTCTTTCAATTTGATTCAAATAGATGAAATTTGTTAGAATTTGGATTAGTTATGGATGGTCTTTCATCCTTCTTATATTGTGAAATTTGTCTTCCTTCATATTTTCTTGAATCAACGTACATAGAAATACAATTTTTACTAGACGTACTGCCTTAGAACATATTAATTGTGATTACAATACATTTTTCAAACTTTTTCTCTTAAACATGAGTTTATCTAGTTTACGATTAAGTTTCAGAAATCAATTTCAGACGTATAATGAAGTGTGTAGACTTTTTTGAGTTAACGTATATAAAATTCAAAATTTTTATGAACTCCTTCTTTTTGTGTAGGCTTTGTCTTTCTATTTGATTCTAGGAGATGAAATTTGTTGGGATTTGGATTAGTTCTTCTTGGTGTTTCATCCTTCTTCTATTGTGAAATTTGACTTCCTTCATATTTTCTTGAATCAACGTACATAGAAATGCAATTTTTACTAGACAGAATGCATTAGAACATATTATTTATAATTACAATACATTTTCCAAACTTTTTCTGTTAAAGATGAGTTTATCTAGTTTACAATTTAGTCTCAGAAATCAATTTCAGACGTATAACTAAGTTTGTAGACTTTTTTGAGTTAAATTATATAAAATTCAATATTTTTATGAACTCTTTCTTTTTCTGTTGGTTTTGCCTTTCTATTTGATTCAATATAGATGAAATTTGTTAGGATTTGGATTAGTTCTGTTTGGTCTTTCGTCCTTCTTCTATAGTGAAATTTGACTTCCTTCATATATTCTTGAATCAACGTACATATAAATGCAATTTTTACTAGACGTACTGCCTTAGAACATATTAATTGTGATTACAATACATTTTTCAAACTTTTTCTGTTAAAGACGAGTTTATCCAGTTTACAATTTAGTTTCGGAAATCAATTTCAGACTTATAACAAAGTGTGTAGACTTTTTTGAGTTAACGTATATAAAACACAACATTTTTATGAACTCTTTCTTTTTGTGTTGGCTTTGTCTTTCTATTTGATTCAAGATAGATGAAATTTGTTAGGATTTGGGTTAGTTCTTCTTGGTCTTTCATCCTTCTTCTATTGTGAAATTTGACTTCCTTCATATTTTCTTGAATCAACGTACATAGAAATACAATTTTTACTAGACGTATTGCCTTAGAACATATTAATTGTAATTACAATACATTTTTCAAACTTTTTCTGTTAAAGATGAGTTTATCTAGTTTAAAATATAGTCTTAGAAAACAATTTTCTACTTATAACGAAGTGTGTAGACTTTTTGAGTTAAGGTATATAAAATTCAACATTTTATGAATACTTTCTTTTTGTGTTGGCTTTGTCTTTCTATTTGATTCAAGATAGATGAAATTTGTTAGGATTTGGATTAGTTCTGCTTGGTCTTTCGTCCTTCTTCTATTGTGAAATTTGACTTCCTTCATATATTCTTGAATCAACGTACATAGAAATGCAATTTTTACTAGACGTAAAGCCTTAGAACATATTAATTGTGATTACAATACATTTTTCAAAAAATTTCTGTTAAAGATGAGTTTATTTAGTTTACAATTTAGTCTCAGAAATCAACTTCTGACTTATAACGAAGAGTGTAGACTTTTTTGAGTTAACGTATAAAAAATTCAACATTTTTTTTTGTATTAGCTTTGTCTTTCAATTTGATACAAATAGATGAAATTTGTTAGAATTTGGATTAGTTCTGGCTGGTCTTTCATCCTTCTTATATTGTGAAATTTTACTTCCTTCATATTTTCTTGAATCAACGTACATAAAAATGCAATTTTTACTAGACGTAATGCCTTAGAACATATTATTTGTGATTACAATACATTTTTCAAACTTTTTCTCTTAAACATGAGTTTATCTAGTTTACAATTAAGCTTCAGAAATCAATTTCACACGCATACAGAAGTGTGTAGACTTTTTTGAGTTAACGTATATAAAATTCAACATTTTTATGAACTCTTTCTTTTTGTGTTTGCTTTGTATTTCTATTTGATTTAAGATAGATGAAATTTGTTAGGATTTGGATTAGTTCTTCTTGGTCTTTCATCCTTCTTTTATTGTGAAATTTGACTTCCTTCATATTTTCTTGAATCAACGTACATAGAAATGCAATTTTTACTAGACAGAATGCCTTAGAACATATTAATTGTAATTACAATACATTTTTCACACTTTTTCTGTTAAAGATGAGTTTATCCAGTTTACAATTTAGTTTCAGAAATCAATTTCAGATGTATAACGAAGTGTGTAGACTTTTTTGAGTTAACGTATAGAAAACTCAACATTTTTATGAACTCTTTCTTTTTGTGTTGGCTTTGTCTTTCTATTTGATTCAAGATAGATGAAATTTGTTAGGATTTGGATTAGTTCTTCTTGGTCTTTCATCCTTCTTCTATTGTGAAATTTGACTTCCTTCATATTTTCTTGAATCAACGTACATAGAAATGCAATTTTTACTAGACGTAATGCCTTTGAACATATTATTTGTGATTACAATACATTTTTCAAGACTATTTCAGATAGATTGATAAAGTTCGTGCTAAATTCATTAGAGATCCAGTTTATAGACAAGACTATTTCAAGGGGGAAAAAGAGCAACTAGATAGAATGTTAACTAAGAAGAAAGCTCAATCTCCTATTAAGCTTGTTCCGGGTGGTAATTATGCTTCAGATGAAAATGAAGAGAATTGTGACTATGTTGAAACTTATGCTGATTATGAAGATGATTACAAAGAGACTTATGGTGACTATGATTTGACTCAAATTATTGCTGGTCTCATTCCCAAGAAAAAGAATTTTAGATTTGGAAATAAGGGGCGAAAATGTTTCTAATTTACCTAGTTTTCTTCTTTATGTTGTTTTTAAGTGGTTAGGAGCTTCTTTTATGTGTTTTAAATTTTTTTAGCCCCTTTGGTTTATGGGGGTAGGGAGGCCTTGAGCCTCCCATTTTGTAATTCTTGTAATTACGTTTTTTTTCCTTAATAAACCATTTTGACCTAGCAAAAAAAAAAAAATTTCAAACTTTTTCTGTTAAAGATGAGTTTATCTAGTTTACAATTTAGTTTCAGAAATCAATTTCAGACTTATAACGAAGTGTGTAGACCTTTTTGAGTTAAATTATATAAAATTCAATATTTTTATGAACTCTTTCTTTTTCTGTTGGTTTTGCCTTTCTATTTGATTCAAGATAGATGAAATTTGTTAGGATTTGGATTAGTTCTGTTTGGTCTTTCGTCCTTCTTCTATAGTGAAATTTGACTTCCTTCATATATTCTTGAATCAACGTACATATAAATGCAATTTTTACTAGACGTACTGCCTTAGAACATATTAATTGTGATTACAATACATTTTTCAAACTTTTTCTGTTAAAGACGAGTTTATCCAGTTTACAATTTAGTTTCGGAAATCAATTTCAGACTTATAACAAAGTTTGTAGACTTTTTTGAGTTAACGTATATAAAACACAACATTTTTATGAACTCTTTCTTTTTGTGTTGGCTTTGTCTTTCTATTTGATTCCAGATAGATGAAATTTGTTAGGATTTGGGTTAGTTCTTCTTGGTCTTTCATCCTTCTTCTATTGTGAAATTTGACTTCTTTCATATTTTCTTGAATCAACGTACATAGAAATACAATTTTTACTAGACGTATTGCCTTAGAACATATTAATTGTAATTACAATACATTTTTCAAAATTTTTCTGTTAAAGATGAGTTTATCTAGTTTAAAATATAGTCTTAGAAAACAATTTTCTACTTATAACGAAGTGTGTAGACTTTTTGAGTTAACGTATATAAAATTCAACATTTTATGAATACTTTCTTTTTGTGTTGGCTTTGTCTTTCTATTTGATTCAAGATAGATGAAATTTGTTAGGATTTGGATTAGTTCTGCTTGGTCTTTCGTCCTTCTTCTATTGTGAAATTTGACTTCCTTCATATATTCTTGAATCAACGTACATAGAAATGCAATTTTTACTAGACGTAAAGCCTTAGAACATATTAATTATGATTACAATACATTTTTCAAAAAATTTCTGTTAAAGATGAGTTTATTTAGTTTACAATTTAGTCTCAGAAATCAACTTCTGACTTATAACGAAGAGTGTAGACTTTTTTGAGTTAACGTATAAAAAATTCAACATTTTTTTTGTATTAGCTTTGTCTTTCAATTTGATACAAATAGATGAAATTTGTTAGAATTTGGATTAGTTCTGTTTGGTCTTTCGTCCTTCTTCTATAGTGAAATTTGACTTCCTTCATATATTCTTGAATCAACGTACATATAAATGCAATTTTTACTAGACGTACTGCCTTAGAACATATTAATTGTGATTACAATACATTTTTCAAACTTTTTCTGTTAAAGACGAGTTTATCCAGTTTACAATTTAGTTTCGGAAATCAATTTCAGACTTATAACAAAGTTTGTAGACTTTTTTGAGTTAACGTATATAAAACTCAACATTTTTATGAACTCTTTCTTTTTGTGTTGGCTTTGTCTTTCTATTTGATTGAAGATAGATGAAATTTGTTAGGATTTGATTAGTTCTTCTTGGTTTTTCATCCTTCTTGTATTATGAAATTTGACTTCCTTCATATTTTCTTGAATCAACGTACATAGAAATGCAATTTTTACTACACATATTGCCTTAGAACATATTAATTGTAATTAAAATACATTTTTCAAACTTTTTCTGTTAAAGATGAGTTTAATTATCTTACAATTTAGTCCGAGAAATCAATTTCCGACTTATACCGAAGTTTGTAGACTTTTTTGATTTAACGTATATAAAATTCAACATCTTATGAACTCTTTCTTTTTGTGTTGGCTTTGTCTTTCTATTTGATTCAAGATAGATGAAATTTGTTAGGATTTGGATTAGTTCTTCTTGGTGTTTCATCCTTCTTCTATTGTGAAATTTGACTTCCCTCATATTTTCTTGAGTCAACGTACATAGAAATGCAATTTTTACTAGACAGAATGCCTTAGAACATATTATTTGTAATTACAAAACATTTTTCAAACTTTTGCTGTTAAAGATGAGTTTATCCGGTTTACAAGTTAGTTTCAGAAATCAATTTCAGATGTATAACGAAGTGTGTAGACTTTTTTGAGTTAACGTATATAAAACTCAACATTTTTATGAACTCTTTCTTTTTGTGTTGGCTTTGTCTTTCTATTTGATTCAAGATAGATGAAATTTGTTAGGATTTGATTAGTTCTTCTTGGTCTTTCATCCTTCTTCTATTATGAAATTTGACTTCCTTCATATTTTCTTGAATCAACGTACATAGAAATGCAATTTTTACTACACATATTGCCTTAGAACATATTAATTGTAATTACAATACATTTTTCAAACTTTTTCTGTTAAAGATGAGTTTAATTATCTTACAATTTAGTCCGAGAAATCAATTTCCGACTTATACCGAAGTTTGTAGACTTTTTTGATTTAACGTATATAAAATTCAACATCTTATGAACTCTTTCTTTTTGTGTTGGCTTTGTCTTTCTATTTGATTCAAGATAGATGAAATTTGTTAGGATTTGGATTAGTTCTTCTTGGTGTTTCATCCTTCTTCTATTGTGAAATTTGACTTCCCTCATATTTTCTTGAGTCAACGTACATAGAAATGCAATTTTTACTAGACAGAATGCCTTAGAACATATTATTTGTAATTACAAAACATTTTTCAAACTTTTGCTGTTAAAGATGAGTTTATCCGGTTTACAAGTTAGTTTCAGAAATCAATTTCAGATGTATAACGAAGTGTGTAGACTTTTTTGAGTTAACGTATATAAAACTCAACATTTTTATGAACTCTTTCTTTTTGTGTTGGCTTTGTCTTTCTATTTGATTCAAGATAGATGAAATTTGTTAGGATTTGATTAGTTCTTCTTGGTCTTTCATCCTTCTTCTATTATGAAATTTGATTTCCTTCATATTTTCTTGAATCAACGTACATAGAAATGCAATTTTTACTAGACATATTGCCTTAGAACATATTAATTGTAATTACAATACATTTTTCAAACTTTTTCTGTTAAAGATGAGTTTATCTAGTGTACAATTTAGTCTCAGAAATCCATTTCCGACTTATAACGAAGTGTGTAAACTTTTTGAGTTAACGTATATAAAATTCAACATTTTTATGAACACTTTCTTTTTGTGTTGTCTTTGTCTTTCTATTTGATTCAAGATAGATGAAATTTGTTAGGATTTGGATTAGTTCTGCTTGGTATTTTGTCCTTCTTCTATAGTGAAATTTGACTTCCTTCATATATTCTTGAATCAACGTACATAGAAATGCAATTTTTACTAGACGTACTGCCTTAGAACATACTAATTGTTATTACAATACATTTTTCAAACTTTCTCTGTTAAAGATGAGTTTATCCAGTTTACAATTTAGTTTCAGAAATCAATTTCAGATGTATAACGAAGTGTGTAGACTTTTTTGAGTTAACGTATATAAAACTCAACATTTGTATGAACTCTTTCTTTTTGTGTTGGCTTTGTCTTTCTATTTGATTGAAGATAGATGAAATTTGTTAGGATTTGATTAGTTCTTCTTGGTATTTCATCCTTCTTCTATTATGAAATTTGACTTCATATTTTATTGAATCAACGTACATAGAAATGCAATTTTTGCTAGACATATTTCCTTAGAACATATTAATTGTAATTACAATACATTTTTCAAACTTTTTCTGTTAAAGATGAGTTTATCGAGTTTACAATTTAGTCTCAGAAATCAATTTCCGACTTATAACGAAGTGTGTAGTCTTTTTGAGTTAAACGTATATAAAATTCAACATTTTTATGAACACTTTCTTCTTGTGTTGTCTTTGTCTTTCTATTTGATTCAAGATAGATGAAATTTGTTAGGATTTGGATTAGTTCTGCTTGGTCTTTTGTCCTTCTTCTATTGTGAAATTAGACTTCCTTCATATTTTCTCATAAACATGAGTTTATCTAGTTTACAATTAAGTTTCAGAAATCAATTTCAGACGTTTAAAGAAGTGTGTAGACTTTTTTGCGTTAACGTATATAACATTCAAAAATTTTATGAACTCTTTATTTTTTTGTTGGCTTTGTCTTTCTATTTGATCCAAGATCGAGAAATTTCTTAGGATTTGGATTAGTTCTGCTTGGTCTTTCGTCCTTCTTCTATAGTGAAATTTGACTTCCTTCATATATTCATGAATCAACGTACATAGAAATGCAATTTTTACTAGACGTACTGCCTTAGAACATATTAATTGTGATTACAATACATTTTTCAAACTTTTTCTGTTAAAGATGAGTTTATCGGTTTACAATTTAGTTTCAGAAATCAATTTCAGATGTATAACGAAGTGTGTAGACTTTTTTGAGTTAACGTATATAAAACTCAACATTTTTATGAACTCTTTCTTTTTGTGTTGGCTTTGTCTTTCTATTTGATTCAAGATAGATGAAATTTGTTAGGATTTGATTAGTTCTTCTTGGTCTTTCATCCTTCTTCTATTATAAAATTTGACTTCCTTCATATTTTCTTGAATCATCGTACATAGAAATGCAATTTTTACTAGACATATTGCCTTAGAACATATTAATTGTAATTACAATACATTTTTCAAACTTTTTCTGTTAAAGATGAGTTTATCTAGCTTACAATTTAGTCTCAGAAATCAATTTCCGACTTATATCTAAGTTTGTAGACTTTTTTGAGTTAACGTATATAAAACTCAACATTTTTATGAACACTTTCTTTTTGTGTTGTCTTTGTCTTTCTATTTGATTCAAGATAGATGAAATTTGTTAGGATTTGGATTAGTTCTGCTTGGTCTTTTGTCCTTCTTCTATAGTGAAATTTGACTTCCTTCATATATTCTTGAATCAACGTACATAGAAATGCAATTTTTACTAGACGTACTGCCTTAGAACATATTTATTGTGATTACAATACATTTTTCAAACTTTTTCTGTTAAAGATGAGTTTATCCAGTTTACAATTTAGTTTCAGAAATCAATTTCAGATGTATAACGAAGTGTGTAGACTTTTTTGAGTTAACGTATATAAAACTCAACATTTTTATGAACTCTTTCTTTTTGTGTTGGCTTTGTCTTTCTATTTGATTCAAGATAGATGAAATTTGTTAGGATTTGGATTAGTTCTTCTTGGTCTTTCATCCTTCTTCTATTGTGAAATTTGACTTCCTTCATATTTTCTTGAATCAACGTACATAGAAATGCAATTTTTACTAGACGTAATGCCTTTGAACATATTATTTGTGATTACAATACATTTTTCAAGACTATTTCAGATAGATTGATAAAGTTCGTGCTAAATTCATTAGAGATCCAGTTTATAGACAAGACTATTTCAAGGGGGAAAAAGAGCAACTAGATAGAATGTTAACTAAGAAGAAAGCTCAATCTCCTATTAAGCTTGTTCCGGGTGGTAATTATGCTTCAGATGAAAATGAAGAGAATTGTGACTATGTTGAAACTTATGCTGATTATGAAGATGATTACAAAGAGACTTATGGTGACTATGATTTGACTCAAATTATTGCTGGTCTCATTCCCAAGAAAAAGAATTTTAGATTTGGAAATAAGGGGCGAAAATGTTTCTAATTTACCTAGTTTTCTTCTTTATGTTGTTTTTAAGTGGTTAGGAGCTTCTTTTATGTGTTTTAAAATTTTTTTGCCCCTTTGGTTTATGGGGGTAGGGAGGCCTTGAGCCTCCCATTTTGTAATTCTTGTAATTACGTTTTTTTTCCTTAATAAACCATTTTGACCTAGCAAAAAAAAAAAAAAAATTCAAACTTTTTCTGTTAAAGATGAGTTTATCTAGTTTACAATTTATTTTCAGAAATCAATTTCAGACTTATAACGAAGTGTGTAGACCTTTTTGAGTTAAATTATATAAAATTCAATATTTTTATGAACTCTTTCTTTTTCTGTTGGTTTTGCCTTTCTATTTGATTCAAGATAGATGAAATTTGTTAGGATTTGGATTAGTTCTGTTTGGTCTTTCGTCCTTCTTCTATAGTGAAATTTGACTTCCTTCATATATTCTTGAATCAACGTACATATAAATGCAATTTTTACTAGACGTACTGCCTTAGAACATATTAATTGTGATTACAATACATTTTTCAAACTTTTTCTGTTAAAGACGAGTTTATCCAGTTTACAATTTAGTTTCGGAAATCAATTTCAGACTTATAATAAAGTGTGTAGACTTTTTTGAGTTAACGTATATAAAACACAACATTTTTATGAACTCTTTCTTTTTGTGTTGGCTTTGTCTTTCTATTTGATTCAAGATAGATGAAATTTGTTAGGATTTGGGTTAGTTCTTCTTGGTCTTTCATCCTTCTTCTATTGTGAAATTTGACTTCCTTCATATTTTCTTGAATCAACGTACATAGAAATACAATTTTTACTAGACGTATTGCCTTAGAACATATTAATTGTAATTACAATACATTTTTCAAACTTTTTCTGTTAAAGATGAGTTTATCTAGTTTAAAATATAGTCTTAGAAAACAATTTTCTACTTATAACGAAGTGTGTAGACTTTTTGAGTTAACGTATATAAAATTCAACATTTTATGAATACTTTCTTTTTGTGTTGGCTTTGTCTTTCTATTTGATTCAAGATAGATGAAATTTGTTAGGATTTGGATTAGTTCTGCTTGGTCTTTCGTCCTTCTTCTATTGTGAAATTTGACTTCCTTCATATATTCTTGAATCAACGTACATAGAAATGCAATTTTTACTAGACGTAAAGCCTTAGAACATATTAATTGTGATTACAATACATTTTTCAAAAAATTTCTGTTAAAGATGAGTTTATTTAGTTTACAATTTAGTCTCAGAAATCAACTTCTGACTTATAACGAAGAGTGTAGACTTTTTTGAGTTAACGTATAAAAAATTCAACATTTTTTTTGTATTAGCTTTGTCTTTCAATTTGATACAAATAGATGAAATTTGTTAGAATTTGGATTAGTTCTGGCTGGTCTTTCATCCTTCTTATATTGTGAAATTTTACTTCCTTCATATTTTCTTGAATCAACGTACATAAAAATGCAATTTTTACTAGACGTAATGCCTTAGAACATATTATTTGTGATTACAATACATTTTTCAAACTTTTTCTCTTAAACATGAGTTTATCTAGTTTACAATTAAGCTTCAGAAATCAATTTCACACGCATAAAGAAGTGTGTAGACTTTTTTGAGTTAACGTATATAAAATTCAACATTTTTATGAACTCTTTCTTTTTGTGTTTGCTTTGTATTTCTATTTGATTTAAGATAGATGAAATTTGTTAGGATTTGGATTAGTTCTTCTTGGTCTTTCATCCTTCTTTTATTGTGAAATTTGACTTCCTTCATATTTTCTTGAATCAACGTACATAGAAATGCAATTTTTACTAGACAGAATGCCTTAGAACATATTAATTGTAATTACAATACATTTTTCACACTTTTTCTGTTAAAGATGAGTTTATCCAGTTTACAATTTAGTTTCAGAAATCAATTTCAGATGTATAACGAAGTGTGTAGACTTTTTTGAGTTAACGTATAGAAAACTCAACATTTTTATGAACTCTTTCTTTTTGTGTTGGCTTTGTCTTTCTATTTGATTCAAGATAGATGAAATTTGTTAGGATTTGGATTAGTTCTTCTTGGTCTTTCATCCTTCTTCTATTGTGAAATTTGACTTCCTTCATATTTTCTTGAATCAACGTACATAGAAATGCAATTTTTACTAGACGTAATGCCTTAGAACATATTAATTGTAATTACAATACATTTTTCAAACTTTTTCTGTTAAAGATGAGTTTATCTAGTTTACAATTTAGTCTCAGAAATCAATTTCCGACTTATAACGAAGTGTGTAGACTTTTTTGAGTTAACGTATATTAAATTCAACATTTTTATGAACTCTTTCTTTTTGTGTTGGATTTGTCTCTCTATTTGATTCAAGATAGATGAAATTTGTTAGGATTTGGATTAGTTCTGCATGGTCTTTCATCCTTCTTCTATTGTGAAATTTGACTTCCTCCATATTTTCTTGAATCAACGTAAATAGAATTGCAATTTTTACTAGACGTATTTCCTTAGAACATATTGATTGTAATTACAATACATTTTTCAAACTTTTTCTGTTAAAGATGAGGCTATCTAGTTTACAATTTAGTCTCAGAAATCAATTTCTGACTTATAACGAAATGTGTAGACTTTTTTGAGTTAATGTATATAAAATTCAACATTTTTATGAACTCTTTATTCTTTTGTTGGCTTTGTCTTTCTATTTGATTCAAGATAGATGAAATTTTTTAGGATTCGGATTAGTTCTGCATGGTCTTTCATCCTTCTTCTATTGTGAAAATTGACTTGCTTCATATTTTCTTGAATCAACGTACATAGAAATGCAATTTTTACTAGACGTATTGCCTTAGAACATATTAATAGTAATTACAATACATTTTTTAAACTTTTTCTATTAAAGATGAGTCTATCTAGTTTACAATTTAGTCTCAGAAATCAATTTCCGACTTATAACGAAATGTGTAGACTTTTTTGAGTTGACGTATATAAAATTCAACATTTTTATGAACTCTTTCTTTTTGTGTTGGCCTTGTCTTTCTATTTGATTCAAGATAGATGAAATTTGTTAGGATTTGGATTAGTTCTGCATGGTCTTTCATCCTTCTTCTATTGTGAAATTTGACTTGCTTCATATTTTCTTGAATCAACGTACATAGAAATACAATTTTTACTAGACGTATTGCCTTAGAACATATTAATTGTAATTACAATACATTTTTCAAACTTTTTCTGTTAAAGATGAGTTTATCTAGTTTACAATTTAGTCTCAGAAATCAATTTTCGACTTATAACGAAATGTGTAGAATTTTTTGAGTTAACGTATATAAAATTCAACATTTTTATGAACTCTTTCTTTTTGTGTTGGCTTTGTCTTTCTATTTGATTCAAGATAGATGAAATTTGTTAGGATTTGGATTAGTTCTGCGTGGTCTTTCATCCTTCTTCTATTGTGAAATTTGACTTCCTTCATATTTTCTTGAATCAACGTACATAGAAATACAATTTTTACTAGACGTATTGCCTTAGAACATATTAATTGTAATTACAATACATTTTTCAAACTTTTTCTGTTAAAGATGAGTTTATCTAGTTTACAATTTAGTCTCAGAAATCAATTTTTGACTTATAACGAAATGTGTAGACTTTATTGAGTTAACGTATATAAAATTCAACATTTTTATGAACTCTTTCTTTTTGTGTTGGCTTTGTCTTTCTATTTGATTCAAGATAGATGAAATTTGTTAGGATTTGGATTAGTTCTGCGTGGTCTTTCATCCTTCTTCTATTGTGAAATTTGACTTCCTTCATATTTTCTTGAATCAACGTACATAGAAATACAATTTTTACTAGACGTATTGCCTTAGAACATATTAATTGTAATTACAATACATTTTTCAAACTTTTTCTGTTAAAGATGAGTTTATCCAGTTTACAATTTAGTCTCAGAAATCAACTTCCGACTTATAACGAAGAGTGTAGACTTTTTTGAGTTAACGTATAAAAAATCTAACATTTTTATGAATTCTTTATTTTTGTATTGGCTTTGTCTTTCAATTTGATTTAAATAGATGAAATTTGTTGGAATTTGGATTAGTTCTGCATGGTCTTTCATCCTTCTTCTATGGTGAAATTTGGCTTCCTTCATATTTTCTTGAATTAACGTACATAGAAATGCAATTTTTACTAGACGTAATTCCTTAGAAAATATAATTTGTGATTAAAAAACATTTTTCAAACTTTTTCTGTTAAAGATGAGTTTATCTAGCTTACAATTTAGTCTCAGAAATCAATTTGCGACTTATACCGAAGTTTGTAGACTTTTTTGAGTTAACGTATAAAAAATTCAACATTTTTATGAACTCTTTATTTTTGTATTGGCTTTGTCTTTCAATTTGATTCAAATAGATGAAATTTGTTAGAATTTGGATTAGTTCTGGCTGGTCTTTCATCCTTCTTATATTGTGAAATTTGACTTCCTTCATATTTTCTTGAATCAACGTACACAGAAATGCTATTTTTACTAGACGTAATGGCTTAGAACATATTAATTGTGATTACAATACATTTTTCATACTTTTTCTGTTAAAGATGAGTTTATCTAGTTTACAATTTAGTCTCAGAAATCAATTTCAGATGTATAACGAAGTGTGTAGACTTTTTTGAGTTAACGTATATAAAACTCAACATTTTTATGAACTCTTTCTTTTTGTGTTGGCTTTGTCTTTCTATTTGATTCAAGATAGATGAAATTTGTTAGGATTTGGATTAGTTCTTCTTGGTCTTTCATCCTTCTTCTATTGTGAAATTTGACTTCCTTCATATTTTCTTGAATCAACGTACATAGAAATGCAATTTTTACTAGACGTAATGCCTTTGAACATATTATTTGTGATTACAATACATTTTTCAAGACTATTTCAGATAGATTGATAAAGTTCGTGCTAAATTCATTAGAGATCCAGTTTATAGACAAGACTATTTCAAGGGGGAAAAAGAGCAACTAGATAGAATGTTAACTAAGAAGAAAGCTCAATCTCCTATTAAGCTTGTTCCGGGTGGTAATTATGCTTCAGATGAAAATGAAGAGAATTGTGACTATGTTGAAACTTATGCTGATTATGAAGATGATTACAAAGAGACTTATGGTGACTATGATTTGACTCAAATTATTGCTGGTCTCATTCCCAAGAAAAAGAATTTTAGATTTGGAAATAAGGGGCGAAAATGTTTCTAATTTACCTAGTTTTCTTCTTTATGTTGTTTTTAAGTGGTTAGGAGCTTCTTTTATGTGTTTTAAAATTTTTTTGCCCCTTTGGTTTATGGGGGTAGGGAGGCCTTGAGCCTCCCATTTTGTAATTCTTGTAATTACGTTTTTTTTCCTTAATAAACCATTTTGACCTAGCAAAAAAAAAAAAAAAATTCAAACTTTTTCTGTTAAAGATGAGTTTATCTAGTTTACAATTTATTTTCAGAAATCAATTTCAGACTTATAACGAAGTGTGTAGACCTTTTTGAGTTAAATTATATAAAATTCAATATTTTTATGAACTCTTTCTTTTTCTGTTGGTTTTGCCTTTCTATTTGATTCAAGATAGATGAAATTTGTTAGGATTTGGATTAGTTCTGTTTGGTCTTTCGTCCTTCTTCTATAGTGAAATTTGACTTCCTTCATATATTCTTGAATCAACGTACATATAAATGCAATTTTTACTAGACGTACTGCCTTAGAACATATTAATTGTGATTACAATACATTTTTCAAACTTTTTCTGTTAAAGACGAGTTTATCCAGTTTACAATTTAGTTTCGGAAATCAATTTCAGACTTATAACAAAGTGTGTAGACTTTTTTGAGTTAACGTATATAAAACACAACATTTTTATGAACTCTTTCTTTTTGTGTTGGCTTTGTCTTTCTATTTGATTCAAGATAGATGAAATTTGTTAGGATTTGGGTTAGTTCTTCTTGGTCTTTCATCCTTCTTCTATTGTGAAATTTGACTTCCTTCATATTTTCTTGAATCAACGTACATAGAAATACAATTTTTACTAGACGTATTGCCTTAGAACATATTAATTGTAATTACAATACATTTTTCAAACTTTTTCTGTTAAAGATGAGTTTATCTAGTTTAAAATATAGTCTTAGAAAACAATTTTCTACTTATAACGAAGTGTGTAGACTTTTTGAGTTAAGGTATATAAAATTCAACATTTTAT
Organism: Papaver somniferum; assembly: GCF_003573695.1. Taxonomy (NCBI): domain Eukaryota; kingdom Viridiplantae; phylum Streptophyta; class Magnoliopsida; order Ranunculales; family Papaveraceae; genus Papaver; species Papaver somniferum. The sequence continues at coordinate 1,467,372 of NW_020619159.1, read as the reverse complement.
GAATACTTTCTTTTTGTGTTGGCTTTGTCTTTCTATTTGATTCAAGATAGATGAAATTTGTTAGGATTTGGATTAGTTCTGCTTGGTCTTTCGTCCTTCTTCTATTGTGAAATTTGACTTCCTTCATATATTCTTGAATCAACGTACATAGAAATGCAATTTTTACTAGACGTAAAGCCTTAGAACATATTAATTGTGATTACAATACATTTTTCAAAAAATTTCTGTTAAAGATGAGTTTATTTAGTTTACAATTTAGTCTCAGAAATCAACTTCTGACTTATAACGAAGAGTGTAGACTTTTTTGAGTTAACGTATAAAAAATTCAACATTTTTTTTTGTATTAGCTTTGTCTTTCAATTTGATACAAATAGATGAAATTTGTTAGAATTTGGATTAGTTCTGGATGGTCTTTCATCCTTCTTATATTGTGAAATTTTACTTCCTTCATATTTTCTTAAATCAACGTACATAAAAATGCAATTTTTACTAGACGTAATGCCTTAGAACATATTATTTGTGATTACAATACATTTTTCAAACTTTTTCTCCTAAACATGAGTTTATCTAGTTTACAATTAAGCTTCAGAAATCAATTTCAGACGCATAAAGAAGTGTGTAGACTTTTTTGAGTTAACGTATATAAAATTCAACATTTTTATGAACTCTTTCTTTTTGTGTTTGCTTTGTATTTCTATTTGATTTAAGATAGATGAAATTTGTTAGGATTTGGATTAGTTCTTCTTGGTCTTTCATTCTTCTTTTATTGTGAAATTTGACTTCCTTCATATTTTCTTGAATCAAAGTACATAGAAATGCAATTTTTTCTAGACAGAATGCCTTAGAACATATTAATTGTAATTATAATACATTTTTCACACTTTTTCTGTTAAAGATGAGTTTATCCAGTTTACAATTTAGTTTCAGAAATCAATTTCAGATGTATAACGAAGTGTGTAGACTTTTTTGAGTTAACGTATATAAAACTCAACATTTTTATGAACTCTTTCTTTTTGTGTTGGCTTTGTCTTTCTATTTGATTCAAGATAGATGAAATTTGTTAGGATTTGGATTAGTTCTTCTTGGTCTTTCATCCTTCTTCTATTGTGAAATTTGACTTCCTTCATATTTTCTTGAATCAACGTACATAGAAATGCAATTTTTACTAGACGTAATGCCCTTGAACATATTATTTGTGATTACAATACATTTTTCAAGACTATTTCAGATAGATTGATAAAGTTCGTGCTAAATTCATTAGAGATCCAGTTTATAGACAAGACTATTTCAAGGGGGAAAAAGAGCAACTAGATAGAATGTTAACTAAGAAGAAAGCTCAATCTCCTATTAAGCTTGTTCCGGGTGGTAATTATGCTTCAGATGAAAATGAAGAGAATTGTGACTATGTTGAAACTTATGCTGATTATGAAGATGATTACAAAGAGACTTATGGTGACTATGATTTGACTCAAATTATTGCTGGTCTCATTCCCAAGAAAAAGAATTTTAGATTTGGAAATAAGGGGCGAAAATGTTTCTAATTTACCTAGTTTTCTTCTTTATGTTGTTTTTAAGTGGTTAGGAGCTTCTTTTATGTGTTTTAAAATTTTTTTGCCCCTTTGGTTTATGGGGGTAGGGAGGCCTTGAGCCTCCCATTTTGTAATTCTTGTAATTACGTTTTTTTTCCTTAATAAACCATTTTGACCTAGCAAAAAAAAAAAAAAATTTCAAACTTTTTCTGTTAAAGATGAGTTTATCTTGTTTACAATTTAGTTTCAGAAATCAATTTCAGACTTATAACGAAGTGTGTAGACCTTTTTGAGTTAAATTATATAAAATTCAATATTTTTATGAACTCTTTCTTTTTCTGTTGGTTTTGCCTTTATATTTGATTCAAGATAGATGAAATTTGTTAGGATTTGGATTAGTTCTGTTTGGTCTTTCGTCCTTCTTCTATAGTGAAATTTGACTTCCTTCATATATTCTTGAATCAACGTACATATAAATGCAATTTTTACTAGACGTACTGCCTTAGAACATATTAATTGTGATTACAATACATTTTTCAAACTTTTTCTGTTAAAGACGAGTTTATCCAGTTTACAATTTAGTTTCGGAAATCAATTTCAGACTTATAACAAAGTGTGTAGACTTTTTTGAGTTAACGTATATAAAACACAACATTTTTATGAACTCTTTCTTTTTGTGTTGGCTTTGTCTTTCTATTTGATTCAAGATAGATGAAATTTGTTAGGATTTGGGTTAGTTCTTCTTGGTCTTTCATCCTTCTTCTATTGTGAAATTTGACTTCCTTCATATTTTCTTGAATCAACGTACATAGAAATACAATTTTTACTAGACGTATTGCCTTAGAACATATTAATTGTAATTACAATACATTTTTCAAACTTTTTCTGTTAAAGATGAGTTTATCTAGTTTAAAGTATAGTCTTAGAAAACAATTTTCTACTTATAACGAAGTGTAGACTTTTTGAGTTAACGTATATAAAATTCAACATTTTATGAATACTTTCTTTTTGTGTTGGCTTTGTCTTTCTATTTCATTCAAGATAGATGAAATTTGTTAGGATTTGGATTAGTTCTGCTTGGTCTTTCGTCCTTCTTCTATAGTGAAATTTGACTTCCTTCATATATTCTTGAATCAACGTACATAGAAATGCAATTTTTACTAGACGTAAAGCCTTAGAACATATTAATTGTGATTACAATACATTTTTCAAAAAACTTCTGTTAAAGATGAGTTTATTTAGTTTACAATTTAGTCTCAGAAACCAACTTCTGAATTATAACGAAGAGTGTAGACTTTTTTGAGTTGACGTACAAAAAATTCAACATTTTTTTTTGTATTAGCTTTGTCTTTCAATTTGATACAAATAGATGAAATTTGTTAGAATTTGGATTAGTTCTGGCTGGTCTTTAATCCTTCTTATATTGTGAAATTTTACTTCCTTCATATTTTCTTGAATCAACGTACATAAAAATGCAATTTTTACTAGACGTAATGCCTTAGAACATATTAATTGTGATTACAATACATTTTTCAAACTTTTTCTGTTAAAGACGAGTTTATCCAGTTTACAATTTAGTTTCGGAAATCAATTTCAGACTTATAACAAAGTGTGTAGACTTTTTTGAGTTAATGTATATAAAACACAACATTTTTATGAACTCTTTCTTTTTGTGTTGGCTTTGTCTTTCTATTTGATTCAAGATAGATGAAATTTGTTAGGATTTGGGTTAGTTCTTCTTGGTCTTTCATCCTTCTTCTATTGTGAAATTTGACTTCCTTCATATTTTCTTGAATCAACGTACATAGAAATACAATTTTTACTAGACGTATTGCCTTAGAACATATTAATTGTAATTACAATACATTGTTCAAACTTTTTCTGTTAAAGATGAGTTTATCTAGTTTAAAATATAGTCTTAGAAAACAATTTCTACTTATAACGAAGTGTGTAGACTTTTTGAGTTAACGTATATAAAATTCAACATTTTATGAATACTTTCTTTTTGTGTTGGCTTTGTCTTTCTATTTGATTCAAGATAGATGAAATTTGTTAGGATTTGGATTAGTTCTGCTTGGTCTTTCGTCCTTCTTCTATAGTGAAATTTGACTTCCTTCATATATTCTTGAATCAACGTACATATAAATGCAATTTTTACTAGACGTACTGCCTTAGAACATATTAATTGTGATTACAATACATTTTTCAAACTTTTTCTGTTAAAGACGAGTTTATCCAGTTTACAATTTAGTTTCGGAAATCAATTTCAGACTTATAACAAAGTGTGTAGACTTTTTTGAGTTAACGTATATAAAATTCAACATTTTATGAATACTTTCTTTTTGTGTTGGCTTTGTCTTTCTATTTGATTCAAGATAGATGAAATTTGTTAGGATTTGGATTAGTTCTGCTTGGTCTTTCGTCCTTCTTCTATAGTGAAATTTGACTTCCTTCATATATTCTTGAATCAACGTACATAGAAATGCAATTTTTACTAGACGTAAAGCCTTAGAACATATTAATTGTGATTACAATACATTTTTCAAAAAACTTCTGTTAAAGATGAGTTTATTTAGTTTACAATTTAGTCTCAGAAATCAACTTCTGACTTATAACGAAGAGTGTAGACTTTTTTGAGTTAACGTACAAAAAATTCAACATTTTTTTTTGTATTAGCTTTGTCTTTCAATTTGATACAAATAGATGAAATTTGTTAGAATTTGGATTAGTTCTGGCTGGTCTTTCATCCTTCTTATATTGTGAAATTTTACTTCCTTCATATTTTCTTGAATCAACGTACATAAAAATGCAATTTTTACTAGACGTAATGCCTTAGAACATATTATTTGTGATTACAATACATTTTTCAAACTTTTTCTCTTAAACATGAGTTTATCTAGTTTACAATTAAGCTTCAGAAATCAATTTCAGACGCATAAAGAAGTGTGTAGACTTTTTTGAGTTAACGTATATAAAATTCAACATTTTTATGAACTCTTTCTTTTTGTGTTTTCTTTGTATTTCTATTTGATTTAAGATAGATGAAATTTGTTAGGATTTGGATTAGTTCTTCTTGGTCTTTCATCCTTCTTTTATTGTGAAATTTGACTTCCTTCATATTTTCTTGAATCAACGTACATAGAAATGCAATTTTTACTAGACAGAATGCCTTAGAACATATTATTTGTAATTACAATACATTTTTCAAACTTTTTCTGTTAAAAATGAGTTTATCTAGTTTACAATTTAGTTTCAGAAATCAATTTCAGATGTATAACGAAGTGTGTAGACTTTTTGAGTTAACATATATAAAATTCAACATTTTTATGAACACTTTCTTTTTGTGTTGGCTTTATCTTTCTATTTGATTCAAGATAGAGAAATTTGTTAGGATTTGGATTAGTTCTGTTTGGTCTTTCGTCCTTCTTATATTGTGAAATTTGACTTCCTTCATATATTCTTGAATCAACGTACATATAAATGCCAGTTTTACTAGACGTACTGCTTTAGAACATATTAATTGTGATTACAATACATTTTTCAAATTTTTTATATTAAAGATGAGTTTATCTAGTTTACAATTTAGTCTCAGAAATCAACTTCCGACTTATAACGAAGAGTGTAGACTATTTTGAGTTAACGTATAAAAAATTCAACATTTTTATGAACTCTCTATTTTTGTATTGTTTTTTTTTTTGCTAGGTCAAAAATGTATATGGTATGGAAAACACGAAGTGTTTTATTGGTGACGGTAGGGATACTTCTTTATTCTTTGATATATGGTATGGAAATACAACCTTAGCTAGTGTTTTAGATCGCATGGATTTAGACAGATCAGCTCGTGTTTGTGATATTATTGTGCAAGGTGATTGGCAGATTCATGGAGTTCATTCGCAACTCCTTTTAAGTGCTGGTGTGGTGCAACAGGATTTACCAAAAATTCATATGGGAGTGGATAGGCGTTTTTGGATGCCTGATTTACAAGGTAAATTTTCTGTCAAGTCAGCTAGGGCATTGATTAGGAAGAAATATCCTATTTTGAAGGAGGCGGGGTTGTTATGGAAGAGGGTGGTGCATCCTTCATTGGCGGCTCAGAACTGGAAGTTTATTCGTGGTGCGTGTGCTACTCTTGATAAGGTACGTAGCAGATTTAAAATTCAACTTGCATCTAAATGTAGTGTGTGTCAGATTGAGGAGGAGTCTCTCCAACATATTCTTTGGAGCTGTAATTTTGCACGTCAAGCTTGGGAGTGGATTGAAGGTATTTTCAAAATTAAACCTAATTATGATATCATTACTTCTTACCAAAAGGCAAAAAACCATAGTGGTATTGTTAAGGATTTGTGGTTGGTAGTGAATTTGGTTGTGCGTTCAGAATTATGGTTCACTAGGAACAAAAAAGTGTATGAAAAGAAGAACCCTTGTTGGTCTTTATTTCAAAAACGTGTTTTTAGTTTGATGCAAGATTATTCAGTTCGTATGAAGAGTTATATGCATAATTATATGGATGACTTGAGAATTCTGGAGTTTTTTAGGGTTCGGCATAGAAAGGTGAAGTTTACTGATCCCAAGGAGTGTTTTTGGTTTCCTCCTAATGATAATGAATTGCTTTTGTGCACGGATGGCGCCTCAAGAGGTAATCCAGGGGTGGCGGGAGCTGGTGTTGTTGCAAGGAATGCAAATTGTGAAGTGGTAGGTGCAATGTGTATTGGTTTGGGAGTTACTTCTAATTATTTGGCTGAATTGTATGGTATTATTGTGGGTATGGAGTGGGCAGTTCAGTGGGGATATGCTTGCATTGTTATTAGATCAGATTCTACAAGTGTGTTGAAGGCTTTGGAAGAAGATAACGTTCCTTGGTTTGCTAGGCAAAGATGGATGGAAGTTAAAGGTTTATATGGTTCAATTCGTTTTGAACATTCTTTTAGGGAGGCAAATTTTGCAGCTGATGCAATGGCAAAGCGTGGTTGTTTACTAGAGGACGGGGTTGGTTTTCACTTTGAAGGTCGACCAGTTTTTTTTGTTCTATTGAGTTTCCAAATGTAATTTATTATCGTTTTAAATAGGTTTTAGGAGTTTTTTAGGGGTTTCTCTGATCCCTTTTCTCCTTCACCTATCTTGTAAATATCTTTTTTATCAATATATTTTCTTGACTTAGCAAAAAAAAAAAGATTAGTTCTGCATGGTCTTTCATCTTTCTTCTATTGTGAAATTTGACTTCCTTCATATTTTCTTGAATAAACGTACATAGAAATGCAATTTTTACTAGACGTATTGCCTTTGAACATATTAATTGTAATTACAATACATTTTTCAAACTTTTTCTGTTAAAGATGAGTTTATCTAGTTTACAATTTAGTCTCAGAAATCAATTTCCAACTTATATAGAAATGTTTAGACTTTTTTGAGTTAATGTATATAAAATTCAACAGTTTCATGAACTCTTTCTTTTTGTGTTTGCTTTGTCTTTCTATTTGATTCAAGATAGATGAAATTTGTTAGGATTTGGATTAGTTCTGCATGGTCTTTCAAATATCTTCTATTGTGAAATTTGACTTCCTTCATATATTCTTGAATCAACGTACATAGAAATGCAATTTTTACTAGACGTATTGCCTTAGAACATATTAATTGTAATTACAATACATTTCTCAAACTTTTTCTGTTAAAGATGAGTTTATCTTGTTTACAATTTAGTCTCAGAAATCAATTTCCGACTTATAACGAAATGTGTAGACTTTTTTGAGTTAACGCATATAAAATTCAACATTTTTATGAACTATTTCTTTTTGTGTTGGCTTTGTCTTTCTATTTGATTCAAGATAGATGAAATTTGTTAGGATTTGGATTCGTTCTGCATGGTCTTTCATCCTTCTTCTATTGTGAAATTTGACTTGCTTCATATTTTCTTGAATCAACGTACATAGAAATGCAATTTTTACTAGACGTATTGCCTTAGAACATATTAATTGTAATTACAATACATTTTTCAAACTTTTTATGTTAAAGATGAGTCTATCTTGTTAACAATTTAGTCACAGAAATCAATTTCTGACTTATAACGAAATGTGTAGACTTTTTTGAGTTAACGTATATTAAAATCAACATTTTTATGAACTCTTTCTTTTTGTGTTGGATTTGTCTTTCTATTTGATTCAAGATAGATGAAATTTGTTAGGATTTGGATTAGTTCTGCATGGTCTTTCATCCTTCTTCTATTGTGAAATTTTACTTGCTTCATATTTTCTTGAATCAACGTACATAGAAATACAATTTTTACTAGACGTATTGCCTTAGAACATATTAATTGTAATTACAATACATTTTTCAAACTTTTTCTGTTAAAGATGAGTTTATCTAGTTTACAATTTAGTCTCAGAAATCAGTTTTCGACTTATAATGAAATGTGTAAACTTTTTTGAGTTTACATATATTAAATTCCACATTTTTATGAACTTTTTTTTTGTGTTGGCTTTGTCTTTCTATTTGATTCAAGATAGATTAAATTTTTTAGGATTTGGATTTGTTCTGCAAGGTCTTTCATCCTTCTTCTATTGTGAAATTTGACTTCCTTCATATTTTCTTGAATCAATGTACATAGAAATGCAATTTTTACTAGACGTATTGCCTTAGAACATATTAATTGTAATTACAATACATTTTTCAAACTTTTTCTGTTAAAGATGAGTTTATCTAGTTTACAATTTAGTCTCAGAAATCAATTTCAGATGTATAACGAAGTGTGTAGACTTTTTTGAGTTAACGTATATAAAAATCAACATTTTTATGAACTCTTTCTTTTTGTGTTGGCTTTGTCTTTCTATTTGATTCAAGATAGATGAAATTTGTTAGGATTTGGATTAGTTCTTCTTGGTCTTTCATCCTTCTTCTATTGTGAAATTTGACTTCCTTCATATTTTCTTGAATCAACGTACATAGAAATGCAATTTTTACTAGACGTAATGCCTTAGAACATATTAATTGTAATTACAATACATTTTTCAAACTTTTTCTGTTAAAGATGAGTTTATCTAGTTTACAATTTAGTCTCAGAAATCAATTTCCGACTTATAACGAAATGTGTAGACTTTTTTTGAGTTAACGTATATAAAATTCAACATTTTTATGAACTCTTTCTTTTTGTGTTGGCTTTGTCTTTCTATTTGATTCAAGATAGATGAAATTTGTTAGGATTTGGATTAGTTCTGCATGGTCTTTCATCCTTCTTCTATTGTGAAATTTGACTTCCTTCATATTTTCTTGAATCAACGTAAAACGTAAGGGTATTGCTCCTACTCATTTATTTTTTGCTGATGATACTATGATTTTTTGCAAGGGAAATATGAAGAGTGTGAAGAATCTGGTGAAACTTTTGGAGAATTACCAACAAGCTTCTGGTCAGAGGGTTTGTAGGGAGAAGAGCAAGATCTACTTCGGTGGTGGGACTTTGAGTAGGCGCCAGACCATTGCAACTTTCTTAGGTATGGCAATATCTAACTTTCCTGATAGATATTTGGGAGTTAAGGTGATGCCGGGGATGGTTAAGTATAGTCACATCAGCAACGTTGTTGATAAGTTGAGGGATCAACTTTCGGTTCTGAAAGGTAAGATGTTATCTTTTCAAGATAGGGTTGTGCTTGTTAAGAATGTTCTTTCGAGTTATTCTATTCATAACATGACTGTGTACAAATGGCCGGTAAAATTCACTCTTCAATGTGAGCGTGTGATTCGTAATTTTCTGTGGTCGGGTGATTCTAATCTTTCTAGAGCTTTTGTAGTTGGTTTTGATAAGATTTGTAGTCCTTTAAAGGAAGGTGGTCTTGGGATCACTAGCCTAAGGACTATGAATAAAGCTTTGCTGATGAAATTGTGGTGGGCTATAAAATCTTCTCGAAAGAGGTGGGCGAGGTTTTTGGAAGCCAAATTCACTTGTAGGGATGGTCGTATTAAGATGGCAGGGGTGAAATCTTCTATTCTTCCTGGTCTTCGTTGGGTTCATAAGGAGATGGTGGACAACACGAAGTATTTTATTGGTGACGGTAGGGATACTTCTTTATTCTTTGATATATGGTATGGAAATACAACCTTAGCTAGTGTTTTAAATCGCATGGATTTAGACAGATCAGCTCGTGTTTGTGATATTATTGTGCAAGGTGATTGGCAGATTCATGGAGTTCATTCGCAACTCCTTTTAAGTGCTGGTGTGGTGCAACAGGATTTACCAAAAATTCATATGGGAGTGGATAGGCGTTATTGGATGCCTGATTTACAAGGTAAATTTTCTGTCAAGTCAGCTAGGGAATTGATTAGGAAGAAATATCCTATTTTGAAGGAGGCGAGGTTGTTATGGAAGAGGGTGGTGCATCCTTCATTGGCGGCTCAGAACTGGAAGTTTATTCGTGGTGCGTGTGCTACTCTTGATAAGGTACGTATCAGATTTAAAATTCAACTTGCATCTAAATGTAGTGTGTGTCAGATTGAGGAGGAGTCTCTCCAACATATTCTTTGGAGCTGTAATTTTGCACGTCAAGCTTGGGAGTGGATTGAAGGTATTTTCAAAATTAAACCTAATTATGATATCATTACTTCTTACCAAAAGGCAAAAAACCATAGTGGTATTGTTAAGGATTTGTGGTTGGTAGTGAATTTGGTTGTGCGTTCAGAATTATGGTTCACTAGGAACAAAAAAGTGTATGAAAAGAAGAACCCTTGTTGGTCTTTATTTCAAAAACGTGTTTTTAGTTTGATGCAAGATTATTCAGTTCGTATGAAGAGTTATATGCATAATTCTATGGATGACTTGAGAATTCTGGAGTTTTTTAGGGTTCGGCATAGAAAGGTGAAGTTTACTGATCCCAAGGAGTGTTTTTGGTTTCCACCTAATGATAATGAATTGCTTTTGTGCACGGATGGCGCCTCAAGAGGTAATCCTGGGGTGGCGGGAGCTGGTGTTGTTGCAAGGAATGCACATTGTGAAGTGGTAGGTGCAATGTGTATTGGTTTGGGAGTTACTTCTAATTATTTGGCTGAATTGTATGGTATTATTGTGGGTATGGAGTGGGAAGTTCAGTGGGGATATGCTTGCATTGTTATTAGATCAGATTCTACAAGTGTGTTGAAAGCTTTGGAAGAAGATAACGTTCCTTGGTTTGCTAGGCAAAGATGGATGGAAGTTAAAGGTTTATATGGTTCAATTCGTTTTGAACATTCTTTTAGAGAGGCAAATTTTGCAGCTGATGCAATGGCAAAGCGTGGTTGTTTACTAGAGGACGGGGTTGGTTTTCACTTTGAAGGTCGAACAGTTTTTTTAAGTTCTATTGAGTTTCCAAATGTAATTTATTATCGTTTTAAATAGGTTTTAGGAGTTTTTTAGGGGTTTCTCTGATCCCTTTTCTCCTTCACCTATCTTGTAAATATCTTTTTTATCAATATATTTTCTTGACTTAGCAAAAAAAAATGAATCAAATAGAAAGACAAAGCCAACACAAAAAGAAAGAGTTCATAAAAATGCTGTGTTTTATATAGGTTATAACTCAAAAAAGTCTACACACTTCCTTATACATCTGAAATTGATTTCTGAGACTAAATTGTAAACTAGATAAACTCATTTTTAACAGAAAAATTATGAAAAATGTATTGTAATCACAATTAATATGTTCTAAGCCATTACGTCTAGTAAAAATTGCATTTCTGTGTACGTTAATTCAAGAAAATATGAAGGAAGTCAAATTTCACAATATAAGAAGGATGAAAGACCAGCCAGAACTAATCCAAATTTTAAAAAATTTCATCTATTTGAATCAAATTGAAAGACAAAGCCAAGACAAAAATAAAGATTTCATCAAAATGTTGAATTTTATATACGTTAACTCGAAAAGTCTACACACTTCGTTATAAGTCTGAAATTGATTTCTGAGACTAAATTGTAAACTAGATAAACTTATCTTTAACAGTAAAAGTTTGAAAAATGTATTGTAATTACAATTAATATGTTCTAAGGTAATAACTCTAGTAAAAAATTGGATTTCTATGTACGTTGATTCAAGAAAATATGAAGGAAGTCAAATTTCACAATAGAAGAAGGATGAAATACCAGCCAGAACTAATCCAAATTCTAACGAATTTCATCTATTTGAATCAAATTAAAAGACAAAGCCACAAAAATAAAGAGTTCATAAAAATGTTGAATTTTTTATACGATAACTTAAAAAAGTCTACACTCTTCGTTACAAGTCGGAATTGATTTCTGAGACTAAATTGTAGACTAGATAAACTCATCTTTAACAGAAAGTTTTTGAAAAATGTATTGTAATCACAATTAATATGTTCTAAGGCAGTACGTTGATTCAAGAAAATATGAAGGAAGTCAATTTTCACAATAGAAGAAGGATGAAAGACCAAGAAGAACTAATCCAAATTCTAACAAATTTCATCTATCTTGAATCAAATAGAAAGACAAAGCCAACACAAAAATAAAGAGTTCATAAAAATGTTGAATTTTATGTACGTTAACTCAAAAAAGTCTACACAATTCGTTATACATCTAAAATTGATTTCTGAGACGAAATTGTAAACTAGATAAACTCATCTTTAAGAGAAAAAGTTTGAAAAATGTATTGTAATCACAAATTATATGTTTTAAGGCATTACGTCTCGTAAAAATGTACGTTGATTCATGAAAATATGAAGGAAGTCAAATATCACAATAGAAGAAGGATAAAAGCTCAGGCAGAACTAATCCAAATTCCAACAAATTTCATCTATCTGAATCAAATTGAAAGACAAAGCCAATACAAAAATAAAGAGTTCATAAAAATGTTAGATTTTTTATACGTTAACTCAAAAAAGTCTACACTCTTCGTTATAAGTCGGAAGTTGATTTCTGAGACTAAATTGTAAACTAGATAAACACATCTTTAACAGAAAAAGTTTGAAAAATGTATTGTTATCACAATTAATATGTTCTAAGGCAGTACGTCTAGTAAAAGTTGCATTTCTATGTACGTTGATTCAAGAATATATGAAGGAAGTCAAATTTCACAATAGAAGAAGGGTGAAAGGCCAAGCAGAACTAATCCAAATCCCAACAAATTCCATCTATCTTGAATCAAATAGAAAGACAAAGCCAACAGAAAAAGAAAGAGTTCACAAAAATGTTGAATTTTATATACGTTAACTCAAAAAAGTCTACAAACTTCG
>NW_020619159.1:753536-797911 GCF_003573695.1 Papaver somniferum | reverse complement strand
TTAGAATTTGGATTAGTTCTGGCTGGTCTTTCATCCTTCTTCTATTGTGAAATTTGACTTCCTTCATATTTTCTTGAATCAACATACATCGAAATGCAATTTTTAATAGACGTAATGCCTTGGAACATATTATTGTGATTACAATACATTTTTCAAACTTTTTATATTAAAGATGAATTTATCTAGTTTACAATTTAGTCTCAGAAATCAACTTCCGACTTATAACGAAGTGTGTAGACTTTTTTTTAGTTAACGTATAAAAAATTCAACATTTTTATGCACTTTTTATTTTTGTATTGGCTTTGTATTTCAATTTGATTCAAATAGACGAAATTTGTTAGAATTTGGATTAGTTCTGGCTGGTCTTTCATCCTTCTTCTATTGTGAAATTTGACTTCCTTCATATTTTCTTGAATCAACGTACATAGAAATGCAATTTTTACTAGACGTAATTCCTTAGAACATATTATTGTGATTACAATACATTTTTCAAACTTTTTCTGTTAAAGATGAGTTTATCTATTTTATAATTTAGTCTCCGAAATCAATTTCCGACTTATAACGAAGTGTGTAGACTTTTTTTAACGTATATAAAATTCAACATTTTTATGAAATTTATGTTGGCTTTGTCTTTCTATTTGATTCAATATAGATGAAATTTGTTTGGATTTGGATTAGCTCTGCTTGGTCTTTCATCCTTCTTCTATTGTGAAATTTGACTTCCTTCATATTTTCTTGAATCAACGTACATAGAAATCAAATTTTTACTAGAGCTATTGCCTTAGAACATATTAATTGTAATAACAATACATTTTTCAAACTTTTTCAGTTAAAGATGAGTTTATCTAGTTTACAATTTAGTCTCAGAAATCAATTTCCGACTTATAACGAAGTGTGTAGACTTTATTGAGTTAACGTATATAAAATTCAACATTTTTATGAACTCTTTCTTTTTGTATTGGCTTTGTCTTTCAATTTGATTCAAGATAGATGAAATTTGTTAGGATTTTTTTTTGTTTCAAAGATAATACAAGAAGACATAAACGTGAGTTATGGTCCAGTTTTTTTTCTTAAAGGCGATTTTGAGTTTTCCAAGTTTTTTCACGTGTAGAGTTTACTTTCAGCGTTTTTTGATCATCTAAATCAACCTTGGTTGTTTTTATGATGATTGAATCATCTAATCATGTTGCTACAACATCCAAGATTGTTAAAATGAATGAAAATCAGGGTTCTTTTGCTGATATTCTTAAAGGAAAGAAAACCCTAATTCCAACATCTGTTGATCTTTCTAAGTTACCTAATCCAACCCTAAAAGAGGGTGAACCTGCGTTAGAAATCCCTTTGGAATTGTTTCAAGAGGGTTGCAAGAGATTTCAACATAGTTTTATTGCTAGATTAGACTTCACGGGTTTAAAATTTTCTGAAGTTAAGAAACAACTTTTAGAACAATGGAAACTTGAACGTATTAAATTTCTTCCAATGGCTAAAGGTTTTTTCATTATTATGCTTTCATGTGCTGGGGATAAAGAGATGATTCGTAATAGTCCAGCTGCAACTGTTAACAATCACTTGTTGAAGCTTATAGATTGGTATCCAGGTTTTAACCCTAACAAACAACTGACTTCTCATGCTGCTGTTTGGGTTATGTTTCCAGATTTACCGGTTGAGCTTTGGACTGAAATGGCTTTGCTTTCAATTGGGAAGATTCTAGGCACTCCAATTGTGGTGGATGAGAAAACTTTACAGCTTGATTATGGTTTTTATGCTTCAATTCTGATTGATATTGATTTTGCTAAGCATATTCCGGAGAGAATTCATATAACAACTGGTGGAAAGGAGTTTTGGCAGTACATTGATATTCAAAAGTATCCAAAGTTCTGTTCAAAATGTAATATTATTGGTCATAATGATGCTGAATGCAAGAAGAAGTCGGCTAAAATTGATGGGAACAAAGAGAAACAACAACAAGTAGTCGTGGGAGAGAAGACTTTTAAGGTTTTTTTTGTTAAGTCCAAAGTTTATTATAACAAAAAAAAGTAATTACAAGAATTACAAATTTGGAGCACAAAACTCCCTACCCCCATAAACCAAAGGGGTCTAAATAACTTTTAATAAATAACAAAAGTAATAACCTCAAAAAAGAAAATTAAAAGAAGCTACCTATATCTATAGCCAACCCCTTTCAATTTACTTCTGCTGCTACCAACTCTATACGATTTGCTCTTGGAAAAAAATTCAGCCATAATATCCGTATCAAAAACATAATTACCCAAGATATCTTCATCTTCATCGACATAAAACTCTCCATCTTCATCCTCAGTGGCAAAGTTACCAGGAACAAGCTTAATAGGAGAAGACTTTTAAGGGTAGTTATGATCCTAATGCTGCTAAGAAATGGCAAATCAAATCTAAAGTTGTTTTACCAGAAGTTAGTGAGGGCGTGGATGGAAATATCAATCAAATCGAATAAGATTTTGAGAAGCACAAAGCTGCAATTGCCCATGCAGCTCATGCAAATCAAAAAACCAACACTTTTGCTTCAGAAAAAACAAGTGAGGATATTGCTGAAGTTGATGTTGTGGAACAATGGAAGAAAGAGCTTGCTAATTATGAATTAGAATTTAGGGAAACTCAACTGAAGATGGTTAAGTGCAAATCAGCTATTGCAGCTCATGAAGTACTTGTTGCACGTTCTAAACAGAATGCTTCTCAAGCAGCAAGTTATGGCGTAAATTCCTTGTCTAAATCTGGTACGGAAAAGGATGGCAAGGTTTTGGAAATCCAGTCCGTGGCCAAACTAAGCAATATTTTAGAAGGCACTTCCGTGTCAAAACAAACTTCTGAAGTTTCCAAGTACAACACGGATTCAGTTTGTGATTTAGATTTGGAAACTGATGTTGTAGGGAATTCCGTGACCAACACAAATTCAAATATGGTAGGGAGGTCCGGGAATATAAAAAATTCAGAGAATATTAAATTTGTGACCAACACAACTTTGGAAATCAGGTCCGGGTCCAAAACTGATTTGGCTTCAAAAGACAAGTCCGTGCAAACTACTTCAACTGATGTTAGGACGCCAGTTAAGGAAAAAAATAATGATCCTACTGAAGGTTGGACGCAAGTAAAGGGTAAGCACTCATCTCTCCTAAAGAAAAGACCAAAGGAAAAGGTACTCCTTTTACTTTTAAGTCTATTGATTATGGTTTGACGCCTATGGTGGATGCTTTGTACAGTTCTGAAATTGTAGTTAACAAAAATCAATTTGAAACTCTTAGTGCTGAACTTGGTTTTAGAGATGATGCGGAGGAAGTTCAGCAAAGTGTTGTTGAAAACTTAGATGAGGATTATGATGATTTAGATGCAGCTAGTATGGAAGCTGAAGTTAAAAACTCAAAAGAATGGGGTACGGTTAGTGATCACAATAAAAACAAGAATAACAATGTTCCAAAGATTAATAATGCTACAGATTTAATTGAGAGCTCAACTGAAACTGTTGATGCAGAAAAGAAGAAAGCTTTTCTTGACAGATTAGAGGCACTATGGCAACAAAGGATGGAAAATATTCTCAATGAGGAGGAGCTTGCAGAGGTTGGCAACATTAAGAATGATGAAGTTCGGTTTAACTTCATTAGAGATCCATCCTATACAAAGGAGTATTTTAAAGAAAAAAGGGAGTTATTGGAGAGAGTTTCAACAAAGAAAAAATCACAAACTCCTATCAAGCTTGTTCCTGGTGGTAATTATGCTTCGGATGAAGATGACTATGATAATATTTATGATGATGAGTATAATGAGTTTTATGGAGACCCTGATGTTTTGGCGGAAATCATTGCTGGTCTCCAACCTAAGAAGAGGAATTTTAGGGTGGGAAAGGGACGCAAACGTTAAGTTCCTATTTTTCTTCTTTTTGTTAGTTATTTCGGTTTTGGAGCTTATTTATGAGTTTCAAGTGTTATTTTGATGTTTTCTTTTTTTCTCCCCTTTGGTTTATGGAGGTGGGGAAGCCTTGAGCCTCTCATTTTGTAATTCTTGTAATTAGGTTTTTTTGCTTAATAAACCATTTTGACCTAGCAAAAAAAAATATGCTTGGTCTTTCATCGTTCTTCTATTTGAAATTTGACTTCCTTCATATTTTCTTGAATCAACGTATATAAAATGCAATTTTTACTAGACGTATTTCCTTAGAACATATTAATTGTAACTACAATACATTTTTCAAACTTTTTCTGTTAAAGATTAGTTATCTAGTTTACAATTTAGTCTCAAAAATTAATTTCTGACTTATAACGAAGTGTGTAGACTTTTTTTAAGTTAACGTAAATAAAATTAAACATTTTTATGAACTCTTTCTTTTTGTGTTGGCTTTGTCTTTCTATTTGATTCAGAATAGATGAAATTTGTTAGGATTTGGATTAGTTCTTCTTGGTCTTTCGTCCTTCTTCTATTGTGAAATTTGACTTCCTTCATATGTTCTTGAATCAACATACATAGAAATGCAGTTTTTACTAGACGTATTGCCTTAGAACATATTAATTGTGATTACAATACATTTTACAAACTTTTTTGTTAAAGATGAGTTTATCTAGTTTACAATTTAGTCGCAGAAATTAATTTCCGACTTATGACGAAGTGTGTAGACTTTTTTGAGTTAAAGTATATAAAATTCAAAAAATTTATGCACTCTTTCTTTTTGTGTTGGCTTTGTATTTCTATTTGATTCAAGATAGATAAAATTTGTTAGGATTTGGATTAGTTCTTCTTGGTCTTTCATCCTTCTTCTATTGTGAAATTTGCCTTCCTTCATATTTTCTTGAATCAACGTATATAGAAATGCAATTTTTACTAGACGTAGTGCATTAGAACATATTAATTGTAATTACAATACATTTTTCAAACTTTTTCTGTTAAAGATGAGTTTAACTAGTTTACAATTTAGTCTCAGAAATCAATTTCCGACTTATAACGAAGTGTGTAGACTTTTTCGAGTTAACGTATATAAAATTCAACATTTTTATGATCTCTTTCTTTTTGTGTTGGCTTTCTCTTTCTATTTGATTCAAGATAGATGAAATTTGTTAGGCTTTGGGTTAGTTCTGCTTGGTCTTTCATCCATCTTCTATTGTGAAATTTGACTTCCTTTATATTTTCTTGAATCAACGTACATAGAAATGCAATTTTTACTAGACGTATTGCCTTAGAACATATTAATTGTGATTACAATACATTTTTCAAACTTTTCTGTTAAAGATGAGTTTATCTAGTTTATAATTTAGTCTCAGAAATCAATTTCCGACTTATAACGAAGTGAGTAGACTTTTTTAAGTTAACGTATACAAAATTCAACATTTATATGAACTCTTTATTTTTGTCTTGGCTTTGTCTTTCAATTTGATTCAAGATAGATGAAATTTGTTAGGATTTGGATTAGTTCTCCTTGGTCTTTCATCCTTCTTCTATTGTGAAATTTGCCTTCCTTCATATTTTCTTGAATCAACGTATATAGAAATGCAATTTTTACTAGGCGTAGTGCATTAGAACATATTAATAGTAATTACAATACATTTTTCAAACTTTTTCTGTTAAAGATTAGTTATCTAGTTTACAATTTAGTCTCAGAAATCAATTACCGTATTATAACGAAGTGTGTAGACTTTTTTGAGTTAACGTATATAAAATTTAACATTTTTATGAACTCTTTCTTTTTGTTTTGGCTTTGTCTTTCTATTTGATTCAAGATAGATGAAATTTGTTAGGATTTGGATTAGTTCTTCTTGGTCCTTCATATTTTCTTGAATCAACGTACATAAAAATGCAATTTTTACTAGATGTAATGCCTTAGAACATATTATTTGTGATTACAATACATTTTTCAGACTTTTTCTGTTAAAGATGAGTTTATCTAGTATACAATTTAGTCTCAGAAATCAATTTCCGACTTATAACGAAGTATGTAGACTTTTTTGAGTTAACGTATATAAAATTCAACATTTTTATGAACTCTTTGTTTTTGTGTTGGCTTTGTATTTCTATTTGATTCAAGATAGATAAAATTCGTTAGGATTTGGATTAGTTCTGCTTGGTCATTCGTCCTTCTTCTATTGTGAAATTTGACTTCCTTCATATATTCTTGAATCAACATACATAGAAATGCAATTTTTACTACACGTAATGCCTTAGAACATAATAATTGTGATTACAATACATTTTTCAAACTTTTTATATTAAAGATGAATTTATCAAGTTTACAATTTAGTCTCAGAAATCAACTTCCGACTTATAACGAAGTGTGTAGACTATTTATAGTTAACGTAAATAAAACTCAACATTTTTATGAATTCTTTCTTTTTGTGTTGGCTTTGTCTATGAATTTGATTAAATATAGATGAAATTTATTAGGATTTGGATTAGTTCTTCTTGGTCTTTCATCCTTCTTATATTGTGAAATTTGACTTCCTTCATATTTTCTTGAATCAACGTACATAGAAATGCAATTTTTACTAGATGTAACGCCTTAGAACATATTATTTCTGATTACAATACATTTTTCGAACTTTTTCTGATAAAGATGAGTTTATCTAGTTTACAATTTAGTCTCAGAAATCAATTTCCGACTTATAACGAAGTGTGTGGACTTTTTTGGTTAACGAATATAAAATTCAACATTTTTATGAACTCTTTCTTTTTGTGTTGGCTTTGTATTTATCTTTGATTCAAGATAGATGAAATTTGTTAGGATTTGGATTAGTTCTTCTTGGTCTTTCATCCTTCTTCTATTGTGAAATTTGACTTCCTTTATATTTTCTTGAATCAACGTACATAGAAATGCAATTTTTACTAGACGTATTGCCTTAGAATATATTAATTGTGATTACAATACATTTTTCAAACTTTTTCTGTTAAAGATAAGTTTATCTAGTTTACAATTTAGTCTTAGAAATCAATTTCCGACTTATAATGAAATGCGTAGACTTTTTTGAGTTAACGTATAAAAAATTCAACATTTGTATGAACTCTTTATTTTTGTATTGGCTTTGTCATTCAATTTGATTCAAGATAGATGAAATTTGTTAGGATTTGGATTAGTTCTTCTTGGTCTTTCATCCTTCTTTTATTGTGAAATTTGACTTCCTTCATATTTTCTTGAATCAACGTATATAGAAATGCAATTTTTACTAGACGTATTTCCTTAGAACATATTAATTGTAATTACAATACATTTATCAAACTTTTTCTGTTAAAGATTAGTTATCTAGTTTACAATTTAGTCTCAGAAATCAATTTCCGACGTATAACGAAGTTTGTAGACTTTTTTGAGTTAACGTATATAAAATTCAACATTTTTATGAACTCTTTCTTTTTGTGTTGGCTTTGCCTTTCTATTTGATTCAAGATAGATGAAATTCGTTAGGATTTGGATTAGTTCTTCTTGGTCCTTCATATTTTCTTGAATCAATGTACATAGAAATGCAATTTTTACTAGATGTAATGCCTTAGAACATATTATTTGTGATTACAATACATATTTCAAACTTTTTCTGTTAAAGATGAGTTTATCTAGTTTACAATTTAGTCTTAGAAATCAATTTCCGACTTATAACGAAGTGTGTAGACTTTTTTGAGTTAACGTATATAAAATTCAACATTTTTATGAACTCTTTCTTTTTGTGTTGGCTTTGTCTTTCTATTTGATTCAACATAGATGAAATTCGTTAGGATTTGGATTAGTTCTGCTTGGTCTTTCGTCCTTCTTCTATTGTGAAATTTGACTTCCTTCATATGTTCTTGAATCAACATACATAGAAATGTAATTTTTACTAGACGTGCTGCCTTAGAACATAATAATTGTGATTACAATACATTTTTGAAACTTTTTCCATTAAAGATGAATTTATCTAGTTTAAAATTTAGTCTCAGAAATCAACTTCCGACTTATAACGAAGTGTGTAGACTTTTTGAGTTAACGTAAATAAAATTCAACATTTTTATGAACTCTTTCTTTTTGTGTTGGCTTTGTCTTTCTATTTGATTCAAGATAGATGAAATTTGTTAGGATTTGGATTAGTTCTCCTTGGTCTTTCGTCCTTCTTCTATTGTGAAATTTGACTTCCTTCATATGTTCTTGAATCAACATACATAGAAATGTAATTTTTACTATACGTACTGCCTTTAAACATATTAATTGTGATTACAATACACTTTTTAAACTTTTTCTGTTAAAGATGAGTTTATCTAGTTTACAATTTAATCTCAGAAATCAACTTCTGACTTATAACGAAGTGTGTAGACTTTTTCGAGTTAACATATATAAAATTCAACATTTTTATGAACTCTTTGTTTTTGTGTTGGCTTTCTCTTTCTATTTGATTCAGGATAGATGAAATTTGTTAGGATTTTGATTAGTTCTGCTTGGTCTTTCATCCTTCTTCTATTGTGAAATTTGACTTCCTTCATATTTTCTTGAATCAACGTATATAGAAATGCAATTTTTACTAGACGTACTGCCTTTGAACATATTAATTGTAATTACAATACATTTTCAAACTTTTTCTGTTAAAGATTAGTTATCTAGTTTACAATTTAGTCTCAGAAATCAATTTCTGACTTATAACGAAGTGTGTAGACTTTTTTGGTTAACGTATATAAAATTCAACATTTTTTTGAACTCTTTCTTTTTGTGTTGGATTTGTATTTCTGTTTGATTCAAGATAGATGAAATTTGTTAGGATTTGGATTAGTTCTTCTTGGACTTTCATCCTTCTTCTATTGTGAAATTTGACTTCCTTTATATTTTCTTGAATCAACGTACATAGAAATGCAATTTTTACTAGACGTACTGCCTTTAAACATATTAATTGTGATTACAATACACTTTTTAAACTTTTTCTGTTAAAGATTAGTTATCTAGTTTACAATTTAGTCTCAGAAATCAATTTCTGACTTATAACGAAGTGTGTAGACTTTTTTGAGTTAACGTATATAAAATTCAACATTTTTATGAACTCTTTCTTTTTGTGTTGGCTTTCTCTTTCTATTTGATTCAAGATAGATGAAATTTGTTAGGCTTTGGATTAGTTCTGCTTGGTCTTTCATCCATCTTCTATTGTGAAATTTGACTTCCTTCATATTTTCTTGAATCAACGTATATAGAAATGCAATTTTTAGTAGACGTACTGCCTTTGAACATATTAATTGTAATTACAATACATTTTCAAACTTTTTCTGTTAAAGATTAGTTATCTAGTTTACAATTTAGTTTCAGAAATCAATTTATGACTTATAACGAAGTGTGTAGACTTTTTTGGTTAACGTATATAAAATTCAACATTTTTATGAACTCTTTCTTTTTGTGTTGGATTTGTATTTCTCTTTTATTCAAGATAGATGAAATTTGTTAGGATTTGGATTAGTTCTTCTTGGACTTTCATCCTTCTTCTATTGTGAAATTTGACTTCCTTTATATTTTCTTGAATCAACGTACATAGAAATGCAATTTTTACTAGACGTACTGCCTTTAAACATATTAATTGTGATTACAATACACTTTTTAAACTTTTTCTGTTAAAGATGAGTTTATCTAGTTTACAATTTATTCTCAGAAATCAACTTCTGACTTATAACGAACTGTGTAGACTTTTTCGAGTTAACATATATAAAATTCAACATTTTTATGAACTCTTTGTTTTTGTGTTGGCTTTCTCTTTCTATTTGATTCAGGATAGATGAAATTTGTTAGGATTTTGATTAGTTCTGCTTGGTCTTTCATCCTTCTTCTATTGTGAAATTTGACTTCCTTCATATTTTCTTGAATCAACGTATATAGAAATGCAATTTTTACTAGACGTACTGCCTTTGAACATATTAATTGTAATTACAATATATTTTCAAACTTTTTCTGTTAAAGATTAGTTATCTAGTTTACAATTTAGTTTCAGAAATCAATTTCTGACTTATAACGAAGTGTGTAGACTTTTTTGGTTAACGTATATAAAATTCAACATTTTTTTGAACTCTTTCTTTTTGTGTTGGATTTGTATTTCTGTTTGATTCAAGATAGATGAAATTTGTTAGGATTTGGATTAGTTCTTCTTGGACTTTCATCCTTCTTCTATTGTGAAATTTGACTTCCTTTATATTTTCTTGAATCAACGTACATAGAAATGCAATTTTTACTAGACGTACTGCCTTTAAACATATTAATTGTGATTACAATACACTTTTTAAACTTTTTCTGTTAAAGATTAGTTATCTAGTTTACAATTTAGTCTCAGAAATCAATTTCTGACTTATAACGAAGTGTGTAGACTTTTTTGAGTTAACGTATATAAAATTCAACATTTTTATGAACTCTTTCTTTTTGTGTTGGCTTTCTCTTTCTATTTGATTCAAGATAGATGAAATTTGTTAGGCTTTGGATTAGTTCTGCTTGGTCTTTCATCCATCTTCTATTGTGAAATTTGACTTCCTTCATATTTTCTTGAATCAACGTATATAGAAATGCAATTTTTAGTAGACGTACTGCCTTTGAACATATTAATTGTAATTACAATACATTTTCAAACTTTTTCTGTTAAAGATTAGTTATCTAGTTTACAATTTAGTTTCAGAAATCAATTTATGACTTATAACGAAGTGTATAGACTTTTTTGGTTAACGTATATAAAATTCAACATTTTTATGAACTCTTTCTTTTTGTGTTGGATTTGTATTTCTCTTTTATTCAAGATAGATGAAATTTGTTAGGATTTGGATTAGTTCTTCTTGGACTTTCATCCTTCTTCTATTGTGAAATTTGACTTCCTTTATATTTTCTTGAATCAACGTACATAGAAATGCAATTTTTACTAGACGTACTGCCTTTAAACATATTAATTGTGATTACAATACACTTTTTAAACTTTTTCTGTTAAAGATTAGTTATCTAGTTTACAATTTAGTCTCAGAAATCAATTTCTGACTTATAACGAAGTGTGTAGACTTTTTTGAGTTAACGTATATAAAATTCAAAAATTTTATGCACTCTTTCTTTTTGTATTGGCTTTGTCTTTCTATTTGATTCAAGATAGATGAAATTTGTTAGGATTTGGATTAGTTCTTCTTGGTCTTTTATCCTTCTTCTATTGTGAAATTTGCCTTCCTTCATATTTTCTTGAATCAACGTATATAGAAATGCAATTTTTACTAGACGTAGTGCATTAGAACATATAAATTGTAATTACAATACATTTTTCAAACTTTTTCTGTTAAAGATGAGTTTAACTAGTTTACAATTTAGTCTCAGAAATCAACTTCCGACTTATAACGAAGTGTGTAGACTTTTTTGAGTTAACGTATATAAAATTCAACATTTTTATGAACTCTTTCTTTGTGTGTTGGCTTTCTCTTTCTATTTGATTCAGGATAGATGAAATTTGTTAGGATTTTGATTAGTTCTTCTTGGTCTTTCATCCTTCTTCTATTGTGAAATTTGACTTCCTTCATATTTTCTTGAATCAAATTATATAGAAATGCAATTTTTACTAAACATACTTCCTTTGAACATATTAATTGTAATTACAATACATTTTCAAACTTTTTCTGTTAAAGATTAGTTATCTAGTTTACAATTTAGTTTCAGAAATCAATTTCTGACTTATAACGAAGTGTGTAGACTTTTTTGGTTAACGTATATAAAATTCAACATTTTTTGAACTCTTTCTTTTTGTGTTGGATTTGTATTTCTCTTTGATTCCAGATAGATGAAATTTGTTAGGACTTGGATTAGTTCTTCTTGGACTTTCATCCTTCTTCTATTGTGAAATTTGACTTCCTTTATATTTTCTTGAATCAACGTACATAGAAATGCAATTTTTACTAGACATATTGCCTTAGAATATATTAATTGTGATTACAATACATTTTTTAAACTTTTTCTGTTAAAGATGAGTTTATCTAGTTTACAATTTAGTCTCAGAAATCAATTTCCGACTTATAACGAAGTGTGTGGACTTTTCTGGTTAACGTATATAAAATTCAACATTTTTATGAACTCTTTCTTTTTGTGTTGGCTTTGTATTTCTCTTTGAATCAAGATAGATGAAATTTGCTAGGATTTGGATTAGTTCTTCTTGGTCTTTCATGCTTCTTCTATTGTGAAATTTGACTTCCTTTATATTTTCTTGAATCAACGTACATAGAAATGCAATTTTTACTAGACGTATTTCCTTAGAATATATTAATTGTGATTACAATAAATTTTTCAAACTTTTTCTGTTAAAGATGAGTTTATCTAGTTTACAATTTAGTCTCAGAAATCAATTTCCGACTTATAACAAAGTGTGTGGACTTTTTTGGTTAACGTATATAAAACTCAACATTTTTATGAACTCTTTCTTTTTGTGTTGGATTTGTATTTCTCTTTGATTCAAGATAGATGAACTTTGTTAGGATTTGGATTAGTTCTTCTTGGTCTTTCATCCTTCTTCTATTGTGAAATTTGACTTCCTTTATATTTTCTTGAATCAAAGTACATAGAAATGCAATTTTTACTAGACGTATTTCCTTAGAATATATTAATTGTGATTACAATACACTTTTTAAACTTTTTCTGTTAAAGATGAGTTTATCTAGTTTATAATTTAGTCTCTGAAATCAACTTCCGACTTATAACGAAGTGTGTAGAACTTTTCGAGTTAACATATATAAAATTCAATATTTTTATGAACTCTTTATTTTTGTGGTTGCTTTGTCTTTCTATTTTATTCAGGAAAGATGAAATTTGTTAGGATTTCGATTAGTTCTGCCTGGTTTTTCATCCTTCTTCTATTGTGATATTTGACTTCCTTCATATTTTCTTGAATAACGTATATAGAAATGCAATTTTTACTAGACGTACTGCCTTTGAACATATTAATTGTAATTACAATACATTTTTTCAAACTTTTTCTGTTAAAGATTAGTTATCTAGTTTACAATTTAGTCTCATAAATCATTTTCTGACTTATAACGAAGTGTGTAGACTTTTTTGAGTTAACGTATATAAAATTCAACATTTTTATGAACTCTTTCTTCTTGCGTTGGCTTTGTCTTTCTATTTGATTTAAGATAGATGAAATTTTTTAGGATTTGGATTAGTTCTTATTGGTCTTTCATCCTTCTTCTATTGTGAAATTTGCCTTCCTTCATATTTTCTTGAATCAACTTACATAGAAATGCAAGTTTTACTAGATGTAATGCCTTAGAACATATTAGTTGTGATTAAAATACATATTTCAATTTTTTTCTGTTAAAGATGAGTTTATCTAGTTTACAATTTAGTCTCAGAAATCAATTTCCGACTTATAACAAAGTGTGTAGACTTTTTTGAGTTAACGTAAATAAAATTCAACATTTTTATGAACACTTTCTTTTTGTGTTGGCTTTGTCTTTCTACTTGATTCAAGATAGATGAAACTTGTTTGGATTTGGATTAGTTCTGCTTGGTCTTTCGTCCTTCTTTTATTGTGAAATTTGACTTCCTTCATATGTTCTTGAATAAACATACATAGAAATGTAAATTTTACTAGGCGTACTGCCTCAGAACATAATAATTGTGATTACAATACATTTTTCAAACTTTTTCTATTAAAGATGAATTTATCTGGTTTACAATTTAGTCTCAGAAATCAACTTCCGACTTATGACGAAGTGTATAGACTTTTTGAGTTAACCTATATAAAATTCAACATTTTATGCACTCTTTCTTTTTGTGTTGGCTTTGTCTTTCTATTTGATTCAAGATAGATGAAATTTGTTAGGATTTGGATTAGTTCTTCTTGGTCTTTCATCCTTCTTCTATTGTGAAATTTGCCTTCCTTCATATTTTCTTGAAACAACATACATAGAAATGCAATTTTTACTACATGTAATGCCTTCGAACATATTATTTGTGATTATAATACATTTTTTCAAACTTTTTCTGTTAAAGATGAGTTTATCTAGTTTACAATTTAGTCTCAGAAATCAATTTCCGACTTATAACGAAGTGTGTGGACTTTTTTGAGTTAACGTATATAAAATTCAACATTTTTATGAACTCTTTCTTTTTGTGTTGGCTTTGTCTTTCTATTTGATTCAAGATAGATGAAATTTGTTAGGATTTTGAATAGCTCTGCTTGGTCTTTCATCCTTCTTCTATTGTGAAATTTGACTTCCTTCATATTTTCTTGAATCAACGTACATAGAAATCAAATTTTTACTAGAGCTATTGCCTTAGAACATATTAATTGTAATAACAATACATTTTTCAAACTTTTTCTGTTAAAGATGAGTTTATCTAGTTTACAATTTAGTCTCAGAAATCAATTTCCGACTTATAACCAAGTGTGTAGACTTTTTTGAGTTAACGTATATAAAATTCAACATTTTTATGAACTCTTTCTTTTTGTGTTGGCTTTCTCTTTCTATTTGATTCAAGATAGATGAAATTTGTTAGGCTTTGGATTAGTTCTGCTTGGTCTTTCATCCATCTTCTAATGTGAAATTTGACTTCCGTTATATTTTCTTGAATCAACGTACATAAAAATGCAATTTTTACTAGACGTATTGCCTTAGAACATATTAATTGTGATTACAATACATTTTTCAAACTTTTTCTGTTAAATATGAGTTTATCTAGTTTACAATTTAGTCTCAAAAATCAATTTCCGACTTATAGCAAAGTGCGTAGACTTTTTTGATTTAACGTATAAAAAATCCAACATTTATATGACTCTTTATTTTTGTATTGTCTTTGTCTTTCAATTTGATTCAAGATAGATGAAATTTGTTTGGATTTGGATTAGTTCTTCTTGGTCTTTCATCCTTCTTTTATTGTGAAATTTGACTTCCTTCATATTTTCTTGAATCAGCGTATATAGAAATGCAATTTTTACTAGACGTATTGCCTTAGAACATATTAATTGTAATTACAATACATTTATCAAACTTTTTATGTTAAAGATTAGTTATCTAGTTTACAGTTTAGTCTCAGAAATCAATTTCCAACGTATAACGAAGTGTGTAGACTTTTTTGAGTTAACGTATATAAATTCAACATTTTTATGAACTCTTTCTTTTTGTGTTGGCTTTGCCTTTCTCTTTGATTCAAGATAGATGAAATTTGTTAGGATTTGGATTAGTTCTTCTTGGTCCTTCATATTTTCTTGAATCAACGTACATAGAAATGCAATTTTTACTAGATGTAATGCCTTAGAACATATTATTTGTGATTACAATACATATTTCAAACTTTTCCTGTTAAAGATGAGTTTATCTAGTTTACAATTTAGTCTTAGAAATCAATTTCCGACTTATAACGAAGTGTGTAGAATTTTTTGAGTTAACGTATATAAAATTCAACATTTTTATGAACTCTTTCTTTTTGTGTTGGCTTTGTCTTTCTATTTGATTCAAGATAGATGAAATTCGTTAGGATTTGGATTAGTTCTGCTTGGTCTTTCGTCCTTCTTCTATTGTGAAATTTGACTTCCTTCATATGTTCTTGAATCAACATACATAAAAATGTATTTTTTACAAGACGTACTGCCTTAGAACATAATATTTGTGATTACGATACATTTTTCAAACTTTTTCTATAAAAGATAATTTTATCTAGTTTACAATTTAGTCTCAGAAATCAACTTCCGACTTATAACGAAGTGTGTAGACTTTTTTGAGTTAACGTAAATAAAATTCAACATTTTTATGAACTCTTTCTTTTTGTGTTGGCTTTGTCTTTCTATTTGATTCAAGATAGATGAAATTTGTTAGGATTTGGATTAGTTCTGCTTGGTCTTTCGTCCTTCTTCTATTGTGAAATTTGAGTTCCTTCATATGTTCTTGAATCAACATACATAGAAATGTAATTTTTACTAAACAAACTGCCTTTGAACATATTAATTGTGATTACAATACACTTTTTAAAATTTTTCCAGTTAAAGATGAGTTTATCTAGTTTACAATTTAGTCTCAGAAATCAACTTCCGACTTATAACGAAGTGTGTAGACCTTTTCGAGTTAACATATATAAAATTCAACATTTTTATGAACTCTTTATTTTTGTGTTGGCTTTGTCTTTCTATTTTATTCAGGATAGATGAAATTTGTTAGGATTTCGATTAGTTCTGCTTGGTTTTTCATCCTTTTTCTATTGTGAAATTTGACTTCCTTCATATTTTCTTGAATCAACGTATATAGAAATGCAATTTTTACTAGACGTACTGCCTTTGAACATATTAATTGTAATTACAATACATTTTTCAAACTTTTTCTGTTAAAGATTAGTTATCTAGTTTACAATTTAGTCTCAGAAATAAATTTCTGACTTATAACGAAGTGTGTAGACTTTTTTGAGTTAACGTATATAAAATTAAACATTTTTATGAACTCTGTATTTTTGCGTTGGCTTTGTCTTTCTATTTGATTCAAGATAGATTAAATTTGTTAGGATTTGGATTAGTTCTTCTGGGTCTTTCATCCTTCTTCTATTGTGAAATTTGCCTTCCTTCATATTTTCTTGAATCAACTTACATAGAAATGCAAGTTTTACTAGATGTAATGCCTTAGAACATATTAGTTGTGATTAAAATATATTTTTCAAATTTTTTCTGTTCAAGATGAGTTTATCTAGTTTACAATTTAGTTCAGAAATCAATTTCCGACTTATAACGAAGTGTGTAGACTTTTTTGAGTTAACGTAAATAAGATTCAACATTTTTATGAACACTTTCTTTTTGTGTTGGCTTTGTCTTTCTATTTGATTCAAGATAGATGAAACTTGTTAGGATTTGGATTAGTTCTGCTTGGTCTTTCGTCCTTCTTTTATTGTGAAATTTGACTTCCTTCATATGTTCTTGAATCAACATACATAGAAATGTAAATATTACTAGGCGTACTGCCTTAGAACATAATAATTGTGATTACAATACATTTTTCAAACTTTTTCTATTAAAGATGAATTTATCTGGTTTACAATTTAGTCTCAGAAATCAACTTCCGACTTATGACAAAGTGTGTAGACTTTTTGAGTTAACGTATATAAAATTCAACATTTTTATGCACTCTTTCTTTTTGTATTGGCTTTGTCTTTCTATTTGATTCAAGATAGATGAAATTTGTTAGGATTTGGATTACTTATTCTTGGTCTTTCATCCTTCTTCTATTGTGAAATTTTCCTTCCTTCATATTTTCTTGAATCAACGTATATAGAAATGCAATTTTTACTAGATGTAGTGCATTAGAACATATTAATTGTAATTACAATACATTTTTCTAACTTTTTTTTGTTAAAGATGAGTTTCTCTAGTTTACAATTTAGTCTCAGAAATCTATTTCCGACTTATAACGAAGTGTGTAGACTTTTTTGAGTTAACGTATATAAAATTCAACTTTTTATGAACTCTTTCTTTTTGTGTTGGCTTTCTCTTTCTATTTGATTCAAGATAGATGAAATTTGTTAGGCTTTAGATTAGTTCTGCTTGGTCTTTCATCCATCTTCTATTGTGAAATTTGACTTCCTTTATATTTTCTTGAATCAACGTATATAGAAATGCAATTTTTACTAGACGTATTGCCTTAAAACATATTAATTGTGATTACAATACATTTTCCAAACTTTTCTGTTAAAGATGAGTTTATCTAGTTTACAATTTAGTCTCAGAAATCAATTTCCGACTTATAACGAAGTGTGTAGACTTTTTTGAGTTAACGTATAAAAAATTCAAATTTAAATGAACTCTTTTTGTATTGGCTTTGTCTATGAATTTGATTCAAGATAGATGAAATTTATTAGGATTTGGATTAGTTCTTCTTGGTCTTTCATCCTTCTTCTATTGTGAAATTTGACTTCCTTCATATTATCTTGAAACAACGTACATAGAAATGCAATTTTTACTAGATGTAATGCCTTAGAACATATTATTTGTGATTACAATACATTTTTTAAACTTTTTCTGTTAAAGATGAGTTTATCTAATTTACAATTTAGTCTCAGAAATCAATTTCCGACTTGTAACGAAGTGTGTGGACTTTTTTGAGTTAACGTATATAAAATTCAACATTTTTATGAACTCTTTCTTTTTGTGTTGGCTTTGTATTTCTCTTTGATTCAAGATAGATGAAATTTGTTAGGATTTGGATTAGTTCTTCTTGGTCTTTCATCCTTCTTCTATTGTGAAATTTGACTTCCTTTATATTTTCTTGAATCAACGTACATAGAAATGCAATTTTTACTAGACGTATTGCCTTAGAATATATTAATTGTGATTACAATACATTTTTCAAACTTTTTCTGTTAAAGATGAGTTTATCTAGTTTACAATTTAGTCTCAGAAATCAATTTCCGACTTATAACGAAGTGCGTAGACTTTTTTGGGTTAACGTATAAAAAATTCAACATTTATATGAACTCTTTATTTTTGTATTGGCTTTGTCTTTCAATTTGATTCAAGATAGATGAAATATGTTAGGATTTGGATTAGTTCTGCTTGGTCTTTCGTCCTTCTTCTATTGTGAAATTTGACTTCCTTCATATGTTCTTGAATCAACATACATAAAAATGTATTTTTTACTAGACGTACTGCCTTAGAACATAATATTTGTGATTACAATACATTTTTCAAACTTTTTCAATAAAAGTTGAATTTATCTAATTTACAATTTAGTCTCAGAAATCAACTTCCGACTTATAACGAAGTGTTTAGACTTTTTTAAGTTAACGTAAATAAAATTCAACATTTTTATGAACTCTTTCTTTTTGTGTTGGATTTGTCTTTCTATTTGATTCAAGATAGATGAAATTTTTTAGGACTTTGATTAGTTCTGCTTGGTCTTTCGTCCTTCTTCTATTGTGAAATTTGAGTTCCTTCATATGTTCTTGAATCAACATACATAGAAATGTAGTTTTTACTAAACATACTGCCTTTGAACATATTAATTGTGATTAAAATACACTTTTTAAACTTTTTCTGTTAAAGATGAGTTTATCTAGTTTACAATTTAGTCTCAGAAATCAACTTCCGACTCATAACGAAGTGTGTAGACTTTTTTGAGTTAACGTATATAAATTCAACATTTTTATGAACTATTTCTTTTTGTGTTGGCTTTGCCTTTCTATTTGATTCAAGATAGATGAAATTTGTTAGGATTTGGATTAGTTCTTCTTGGTCCTTCATATTTTCTTGAATCGACGTACATAGAAATGCAATTTTTACTAGATGTAATGCCTTAGAACATATTATTTGTGATTACAATACATATTTCAATTTTTTCCTGTTAAAGATGAGTTTATCTAGTTTACAATTTAGTCTTAGAAATCAATTTCCGACTTATAACGAAGTGTGTAGACTTTTTTGAGTTAACGTATATAAAATTCAACATTTTTATGAACTCTTTCTTTTTGTGTTGGCTTTGTCTTTCTATTTGATTCAAGATAGATGAAATTCGTTAGGATTTGGATTAGTTCTGCTTGGTCTTTCGTCCTTCTTCTATTGTGAAATTTGACTTCCTTCATATGTTCTTGAATCAGCATACATAAAAATGTATTTTTTACAAGACGTACTGCCTTAGAACATAATATTTGTGATTACGATACATTTTTCAAACTTTTTCTATAAAAGATGATTTTATCTAGTTTACAATTTAGTCTCAGAAATCAACTTCCGACTTATAACGAAGTGTGTATACTTTTTTGAGTTAACGTAAATAAAATTCAACATTTTTATGAACTCTTTCTTTTTGTGTTGGCTTTGTCTTTCTATTTGATTCAAGATAGATGAAATTTGTTAGGATTTGGATTAGTTCTGCTTGGTCTTTCGTCCTTCTTCTATTGTGAAATTCGAGTTCCTTCATATGTTCTTGAATCAACATACAAAGAAATGTAATTTTTACTAAACAAACTGCCTTTGAACATATTAATTGTGATTACAATACACTTTTTAAACTTTTTCTGTTAAAGATGAGTTTATCTAGTTTACAATTTAGTCTCAGAAATCAACTTCCGACTTATAACGAAGTGTGTAGACCTTTTCGAGTTAACATATATAAAATTCAACATTTTTATGAACTCTTTGTTTTTGTGTTGGCTTTGTGTTTCTATTTTATTCAGGATTGATGAAATTTGTTAGGATTTCGATTAGTTCTGCTTGGTTTTTCATCCTTTTTCTATTGTGAAATTTGACTTCCTTAATATTTTCTTGAATCAATGTATATAGAAATGCAATTTTTACTAGACGTACTGCCTTTGAACATATTAATTGTAATTACAATACATTTTTCAAACTTTTTCTGTTAAAGATTAGTTATCTAGTTTACAATTTAGTCTCAGAAATCAATTTCTGACTTATAACGAAGTGTGTAGACTTTTTTGAGTTAACGTATATAAAATTCAACATTTTTATGAACTCTTTATTTTTGCGTTGGCTTTGTCTTTCTATTTGATTCAAGATAGATGAAATTTGTTAGGATTTGGATTAGTTCTTCTTGGTCTTTCATCCTTCTTTTATTGTGAAATTTGCCATCCTTCATATTTTCTTGAATCAACGTATATAGAAATGCAATTTTTACTAGACGTAGTGCATTAGAACATATTAATTGTAATTACAATAAATTTTCCTAACTTTTTTTTGTTAAAGATGAGTTTCTCTAGTTTACAATTTAGTCTCAGAAATCAATTTCCGACTTATAACGAAGTGTGTAGACTTTTTTGAGTTAACGTATATAAAATTCAACTTTTTATGAACTCTTTCTTTTTGTGTTGGCTTTCTCTTTGTATTTGATTCAAGATAGATGAAATTTGTTAGGATTTGGATTAGTTCTGCTTGGTCTTTCGTCCTTCTTCTATTGTGAAATTCGAGTTCCTTCATATGTTCTTGAATAAACATACAAAGAAATGTAATTTTTACTAAACAAACTGCCTTTGAACATATTAATTGTGATTACAATACACTTTTTAAACTTTTTCTGTTAAAGATGAGTTTATCTAGTTTACAATTTAGTCTCAGAAATCAACTTCCGACTTATAACGAAGTGTGTAGACCTTTTCGAGTTAACATATATAAAATTCAACATTTTTATGAACTCTTTATTTTTGTGTTGGCTTTGTGTTTCTATTTTATTCAGGATTGATGAAATTTGTTAGGATTTGGATTAGTTCTTCTTGGTCTTTCATCCTTCTTCTATTGTGAAATTTGCCTTCCTTCATATTTTCTTGAATCAACTTACATAGAAATGCAAGTTTTACTAGATGTAATGCCTTAGAACATATTAGTTGTGATTAAAATACATTTTTCAAAATTTTTTCTATTAAAGATGAGTTTATCTAGTTTACAATTTAGTCTCAGAAACAAATTTCCGACTTATAACGAAGTGTGTAGACTTTTTTGAGTTAACGTAAATAAAATTCAACATTTTTATGCACTCTTTCTTTTTGTGTTGGCTTTGTCTTTCTATTTGATTCAAGATAGATGAAATTTGTTAGGATTTGGATTAGTTCTTCTTGGTCTTTCATCCTTCTTCTATTGTGAAATTTGCCATCCTTCATATTTTCTTGAATCAACGTATATAGAAATGCAATTTTTACTAGACGTAGTGCATTAGAACATATTAATTGTAATTACAATACATTTTCCTAACTTTTTTTTGTTAAAGATGAGTTTCTCTAGTTTACAATTTAGTCTCAGAAATCAATTTCCGACTTATAACGAAGTGTGTAGAATTTTTTGAGTTAACGTATATAAAATTCAACTTTTTATGAACTCTTTCTTTTTGTGCTGGCTTTCTCTTTCTATTTGATTCAAGATAGATGAAATTTGTTAGGATTTAGATTAGTTCTGCTTGGTCTTTCATCCATCTTTTATTGTGAAATTTGACTTCCTTTATATTTTCTTGAATCAACATATATATAAATGCAATTTTTACTAGACGTATTGCCTTAAAACATATTAATTGTGATTACAATACATTTTTCAAACTTTTCTGTTAAAGATGAGTTTATCTAGTTTACAATTTAGTCTCGGAAATCAATTTCCGACTTATAACGAAGTGTGTAGAATTTTTTGAGTTAACGTATAAAAAATTCAAATTTATATGAACTCTTTATTTTTGTATTGGCTTTGTCTATGAATTTGATTCAAGATAGATGAAATTTATTAGGATTTGGATTAGTTCTTCTTGGTCTTTCATCCTTCTTCTATTGTGAAATTTGACTTCCTTCATATTTTCTTGAAACAACGTACATAGA
The DNA here is from genome assembly GCF_003573695.1 of Papaver somniferum. NCBI lineage: Eukaryota > Viridiplantae > Streptophyta > Magnoliopsida > Ranunculales > Papaveraceae > Papaver > Papaver somniferum. Next base: position 775,680 of record NW_020619159.1, on the reverse strand, counting down.
AATGAAATATTTACTAGATGTAATGCCTTAGAACATATTATTTGTGATTACAATACATTTTTCAAACTTTTTCTGTTAAAGATGAGTTTATCTAGTTTACAATTTAGTCTCAGAAATCAATTTCCGACTTATAACGAAGTGTGTGGACTTTTTTGAGTTAACGTATATAAAATTCAACATTTTTATGAACTCTTTCTTTTTGTGTTGGCTTTGTCTTTCTATTTGATTCAAGATAGATGAAATTTGTTAGGATTTGGATTAGCTATGCTTGGTCTTTCATCCTTCTTCTATTGTGAAATTTGACTTCCTTCATATTTTCTTGAATCAACGTACATAGAAATCAAATTTCTACTAGAGCTATTGCCTTAGAACATATTAATTGTAATAACAATACATTTTTCAAACTTTTTATGTTAAAGATGAGTTTATCTGGTTTACAATTTAGTCTCAGAAATCAATTTCCGACTTATAACCAAGTGTGTAGACTTTTTTGAGTTAACGTATATAAAATTCAACATTTTTATGAACTCTTTCTTTTTGTGTTGGCTTTCTCTTTCTATTTGATTCAAGATAGGTAAAATTTGTTAGGCTTTGGATTAGTTCTGCTTGGTCTTTCATCCATCTTCTATTGTGAAATTTGACTTCCTTTATATTTTCTTGAATCAACGTACATAAAAATGCAATTTTTACTAGACGTATTGCCTTAGAACATATTAATTGTGATTACAATACATTTTTCAAACTTTTTCTGTTAAAGATTAGTTATCTAGTTTACAATTTAGTCTCAGAAATCAATTTCTGACTTATAACGAAGTGTTTAGACTTTTTTGAGTTAACGTATATAAAATTCAACATTTTTATGAACTCTTTCTTTTTTGTTGGCTTTGTCTTTGTATTTGATTCAACATAGATGAAATTTGTTAGGATTTGGATTAGTAATGCATGGTCTATCATCTTCCTTCTATTGTGAAATTTAACTTCCTTCGTAATTTCTTGAATCAACGTACATAGAAATGCATTTTTCACTAGACGTAATGCCTTAGAACATATTATTTGTGATTACAATACATTTTTAAAGCTTTTTCTGTAAAAAGATGATTTTATCTAGTTTACAATTTAGTCTCAGAAATCAATTTCCGACTTATAACGAAGTGTGTAGACTTTTTTGAGTTAACGTAAATAAAATTCAACATTTTTATGAACACTTTCTTTTTGTGTTGGCTTTGTCTTTCTATTTGATTCAAGATAGATGAAACTTGTTAGGATTTGGATTAGTTCTGCTTGGTCTTTCGTCCTTCTTTTATTGTGAAATTTGACTTCCTTCATATGTTCTTGAATCAACATACATGGAAATGTAAATTTTACTAGGCGTACTGCCTTAGAACATAATAATTGTGATTACAATACATTTTAAAACTTTTTCTATTAAAGATGAATTTATCTGGTTTACAATTTAGTCTCAGAAATCAACTTCCGACTTATGACGAAGTGTGTAGACTTTTTGAGTTAACGTATATAAAATTCACCATTTTTATGCACTCTTTCTTTTTGTGTTGGATTTGTCTTTCTATTTGATTCAAGATAGATGAAATTTGTTAGGATTTGGATTACTTCTTCTTGGTCTTTCATCCTTCTTCTATTGTGAAATTTTCCTTCCTTCATATTTTCTTGAATCAACGTATATAGAAATGCAATTTTTACTAGACGTAGTGCATTAGAAAATATTAATTGTAATTACAATACATTTTTCTAACTTTTTTTTGTTAAAGATGAGTTTCTCTAGTTTACAATTTAGTCTCAAAAATCAATTTCCGACTTATAACGAAGTGTGTAGACTTTTTTGAGTTAACGTATATAAAATTCAACTTTTTATGAACTCTTTCTTTTTGTGTTGGCTTTCTCTTTCTATTTGATTCAAGATAGATGAAATTTGTTAGGCTTTAGATTAGTTCTGCTTGGTCTTTCATCCATCTTTTATTGTGAAATTTGACTTCCTTTATATTTTCTTTAATCAACGTATATAGAAATGCAATTTTTACTAGACGTATTGCCTTAAAACATATTAATTGTGATTACAATACATTTTTCAAACTTTTCTGTTAAAGATGAGTTTATCTAATTTACAATTTAGTCTCAGAAATCAATTTCCGACTTATAACGAAGTGTGTAGACTTTTTTGAGTTAACGTATAAAAAATTCAAATTTATATGAACTCTTTATTTTTGTATTGGCTTTGTCTATGAATTTGATTCAAGATAGATGAAATTTATTAGGATTTGGATTAGTTCTTCTTGGTCTTTCATCCTTCTTCTATTGTGAAATTTGACTTCCTTCATATTTTCTTGAAACAACGTACATAGAAATGCAATTTTTACTAGATGTAATGCCTTAGAACATATTATTTGTGAATACAATACATTTTTCAAAATTTTTCTGTTAAAGATGAGTTTATCTAGTTTACAATTTAGTCTCAGAAATCAATTTCCGACTTGTAACGAAGTGTGTGGACTTTTTTGAGTTAACGTATATAAAATTCAACATTTTTATGAACTCTTTCTTTTTGTGTTGGCTTTGTATTTCTCTTTGATTCAAGATAGATGAAATTTGTTAGGATTTGGATTAGTTCTTCTTGGTCTTTCATCCTTCTTCTATTGTGAAATTTGACTTCCTTTATATTTTCTTGAATCAACGTACATAGAAATACAATTTTTACTAGACGTATTGCCTTAGAATATATTAATTGTGATTACAATACATTTTTCAAACTTTTTTTGTTAAAGATGAGTTTATATAGTTTACAATTTAGTCTCAGAAATCAATTTCCGACTTATAACGAAGTGCGTAGACTTTTTTGGGTTAACGTATAAAAAGTTCAATATTTATAAGAACTCTTTATTTTTGTATTGACTTTGTCTTTCAATTTGATTCAAGATAGATGAAATTTGTTAGGATTTGGATTAGTTCTGCTTGGTCTTTCGTCCTTCTTCTATTGTGAAATTTGACTTCCTTCATATGTTCTTGAATCAACATACATAAAAATGTATTTTTTACTAGACGTACTTCCTTAGAACATAATATTTGTGATTACAATACATTTTTCAAACTTTTTCTATAAAAGATGAATTTATCTAGTTTACAATTTATTCTCAGAAATCAACTTCCGAATTATAACGAAGTGTGTAGACTTTTTTGAGTTAACGTAAATAAAATTCAACATTTTTATGAACTCTTTCTTTTTGTGTTGGCTTTGTCTTTCTATTTGATTCAAGATAGATGAAATTTGTTAGGATTTGGATTAGTTCTGCTTGGTCTTTCGTCCTTCTTCTATTGTGAAATTTGAGTTCCTTCATATAATCTTGAATCAACATACATAGAAATGTAGTTTTTACTAAACATACTGCCTTTGAACATATTAATTGTGATTACAATACACTTTTTAAACTTTTTCTGTTAAAGATGAGTTTATCTAGTTTACAATTTAGTCTCAGAATCAACTTCCGACTTATAACGAAGTGTGTAGACCTTTTCGAGTTAACATATATAAAATTCAACATTTTTATGAACTCTTTATTTTTGTGTTGGCTTTGTCTTTCTATTTTATTCAGGATAGATTAAATTTGTTAAGATTTTTATTAGTTCTGCTTGGTTTTTCATCCTTCTTCTATTGTGAAATTTGACTTCCTTCATATTTTCTTGATTCAACATACATAGAAATGCAATTTTTACTAGACGTACTGCCTTTGAACATATTAATTGTAATTACAATACATTTTTCAAACTTTTTCTGTTAAAGATTAGTTATCTAGTTTACAATTTAGTCTCAGAAATCAATTTCTGACTTATAACGAAGTGTGTAGACTTTTTTGAGTTAACGTATATAAAATTCAACATTTTTATGAACTATTTCTTCTTGTGTTGGCTTTGTCTTTCTATTTTATTCAAGACAGATGAAATTTGTTAGGATTTGTATTAGTTCTTCTTGGTCTTTCATCCTTCTTCTATTGTGAAATTTGCCTTCCTTCATATTTTCTTGAATAAACGTACATAGAAATGCAAGTTTTACTAGATGTAATGCCTTAGAACATATTAGTTGTGATTAAAATACATTTTTCAAACTATTTCTGTTAAAGATGAGTTTATCTAGTTTACAATTTAGTCTCAGACATCAATTTCCGACTTATAACGAAGTGTGTAGACTTTTTTGAGTTAACGTAAATAAAATTCAACATTATTATGAACTCTTTCTTTTTGTGTTGGCTTTGTCTTTCTATTTGATTCAAGATAGATGAAACTTGTTAGGATTTGGATTAGTTCTTCTTGGTCTTTCGTCCTTCTTTTATTGTGAAATTTGACTTCCTTCATATGTTCTTGAATCAACATACATAGAAATGTAAATTTTACTAGGCGTACTGCCTTAGAACATAATAATTGTGATTACAATACATTTTTCAAACTTTTTCTATTAAAGATGAATTTATCTGGTTTACAATTTAGTCTCATAAATCAACTTCCGACTTATGACGAAGTGTGTAGACTTTTTTGAGTTAACGTATATAAAATTCAACATTTTTATGCACTCTTTCTTTTTGTGTTGGCTTTGTCTTTCTATTTGATTCAAGATAGATGAAATTTGTTAGTCCTTAGATTAGTTCTGCTTGGTCTTTCATCCATCTTCTATTGTGAAATTTGACTTCCTTTATATTTTCTTGAATCAACGTATATAGAAATGCAATTTTTACTAGACGTATTGCCTTAAAAAATATTAATTGTGATTACAATACATTTTTCAAACTTTTTATGTTAAAGATGAGTTTATTTAGTTTAGAATTTAGTCTGAGAAATCAATTTTTGACTTATAACGAAGTGTGTGGACTTTTTTGAGTTAACGTATAAAAAATTCAAATTTATATGAACTCTTTATTTTTGTATTGGCTTTGTCTATGAATTTGATTCAAGATAGATGAAATTTATTAGGATTTGGATTAGTTCTTCTTGGTATTTCATCCTTCTTCTATTGTGAAATTTGACTTCCTTCATATTTTCTTGAATCAACGTACATAGAAATGCAAATTTTACTAGATGTACTGCCTTAAAACATATTAATTGTGATTACAATACATTTTTCAAACTTTTTCTGTTAAAGATGAGTTTATCTAGTTTACAATTTAGTCTCAGAAATCAATTTTCCGACTTATAACGAAGTGTGTAGACTTTTTTTGAGTTAACATATATAAAATTCAACATTTTTGTGAACTCTTTCTTTTTGTGTTGGCTTTGTCTTTCTATTTGATTCAAGATAGATGAAATTCGTTAGGATTTGGATTAGTTCTGCTTGGTCTTTCGTCCTTCTTCTATTTTGAAATTTGACTTCCTTCATATGTTCTTGAATCAACATACATAGAAATGTAATTTTTACTAGACGTACTGCCTTAGAACATAATAATTGTGATTACAATACATTTTTCAAAATTTTTCTATTAAAGATGAATTTATCTAGTTTACAATTTAGTCTCAGAAATCAACTTCCGACTTATGACGAAGTGTGTAGACCTTTTTGAGTTAACGTATATAAAATTCAACATTTTTATGCACTCTTTCTTTTCGTGTTGGATTTGTCTTTCTATTTGATTCAAGATAGATGAAATTTGTTAGGATTTGGATTAGTTCTTCTTGGTCTTTCATCCTTCTTCTATTGTGAAATTGGCCTTCCTTCATATTTTCTTGAATCAACGTATATAGAAATGGAATTTTTACTAGACGTAGTGCATTAGAAATATTATTTGTAATTACAATACATTTTTCTAACTTTTTTTTGTTAAATATGAGTTTCTCTAGTTTACAATTTAGTCTCAGAAATCAATTTCCGACTTATAACGAAGTGTGTAGACTTTTTTGAGTTAACGTATATAAAATTCAACATTTTTATGAACTCTTTCTTTTTGTGTTGGATTTCTCTTTCTATTTGATTCAAGATAGATAAAATTTGTTAGGCTTTAGATTAGTTCTGCTTGGTCTTTCATCCATCTTCTATTGTGAAATTTGACTTCCTTTATATTTTCTTGAATCAACGTATATAGAAATGCAATTTTAACTAGACGTATTGCCTTAGAACATATTAATTGTGATTACAATACATTTTTCAAACTTTTTATATTAAAGATGAATTTATCTAGTTTACAATTTAGTCTCAGAAATCAACTTCCGACTTGTAACAAAGTATGTAGACTTTTTATAGTTAACGTAAATAAAATTCGACATTTTTATGAACTCTTTCTTTTTGTGTTGGCTTTGTCTTTCTATTTGATTCAAGATAGATGAAATTCGTTAGAATTTGGATTAGTTCTGCTTGGTCTTTCATCCTTCTTCTATTGTGAAATTTGACTTCCTTCATATTTTCTTGAATCAACGTACATAGAAATCAAATTTTTACTAGAACTATTGCCTTAGAACATATTAATTGTAATAAAAATACATTTTTCAAACTTTTTCTGTTAAAGATGAGTTTATCTAGTTTACAATTTAGTCTCAGAAATCAACTTCCGACTTATGACGAAGTGTGAAGACCTTTTTGAGTTAACGTATATAAAATTCAACATTTTTATGCACTCTTTCTTTTCGTGTTGGCTTTGTCTTTCTATTTGATTCAAGATAGATGAAATTTGTTAGGATTTGGATTAGTTCTTCTTGGTCTTTCATCCTTCTTCTATTGTGAAATTGGCCTTCCTTCATATTTTCTTGAATCAACGTATATAGAAATAGAATTTTTACTAGACGTAGTGCATTAGAACATATTAATTGTAATTACAATACATTTTTCTAACTTTTTTTTGTTAAAGATGACTTTCTCTAGTTTACAATTTAGTCTCAGAAATCAATTTCCGACTTATAACGAAGTGTGTAGACTTTTTTGAGTTAACTTATATAAAATTCAACATTTTTATGAGCTCTTTCTTTTGTGTTGGCTTTCTCTTTCTATTTGATTCAAGATAGATGAAATTTGTAAGGCTTTGGATTAGTTTTGCTTGGTCTTTCATCCATCTTCTATTGTGAAATTTGACTTCCTTTATATTTTCTTGAATCAACTTACATAAGAATGTAATTTTTACTAGACGTATTTCCTTAGAACATATTAATTGTGATTACAATACATTTTTCAATCTTTTTCTGTTAAAGATGAGTTTATCTAGTTTACAATTTAGTCTCAGAAATCAATTTCTGACTTATAACGAAGTGCGTAAACTTTTTTGATTTAACGTATAAAAAATTCAAATTTATATGAACTCTTTATTTTTGTATTGGATTTGTCTATGAATTTTATTCAAGATAGATGAAATTTATTAGGATTTGGATTAGTTCTTCTTGGTCTTTCATCCTTCTTCTATTGTGAAATTTGACTTCCTTCATATTTTCTTGAATCAACGTACATAGAAATGCAATTTTTACTAGATGTAATGCCTTAGAACATATTATTTGTGATTACAATACATTTTTCAAACTTTTTCTGTTAAAGATGATTTTATCTAGTTTACAATTTAGTTTCAGAAATCAATTCAGACCTATAACGAAGTGTTTAGACTTTTTTGAGTTAACGTATATAAAATTCAACATTTTTATGAACTCTTTCTTTTTTTGTTGGCTTTGTCTTTGTATTTGATTCAACATAGATGAAATTTGTTAGGATTTGGATTAGTAATGCATGGTCTATCATCTTTCTTCTATTGTGAAATTTAACTTCCTTCGTAATTCCTTGAATCAACGTACATAGAAATGCAATTTTCACTAGACGTAATGCCTTAGAACATATTATTTGTGATTACAATACATTTTTAAAGCTTTTTCTATAAAAAGATGATTTTATCTAGTTTACAATTTAGTCTCAGAAATCAATTTTCGACTTATAACGAAGTGCGTAGACTTTTTTGATTTAACGTATAAAAAATTCAACATTTATATGACTCTTTATTTTTGTATTGGCTTTGTCTTTCAATTTGATTCAAGATAGATGAAATTTGTTAGTATTTGGATTAGTTCTTCTTGGTCATTCATCCTTCTTTTATTGTGAAATTTGACTTCCTTCATATTTTCTTGAATCAACGTATATAAAAATGCAATTTTTACTAGACGTATTGCCTTAGAACATATTAATTGTAATTACAATACATTTATCAAACTTTTTTTGTTAAAGATTAGTTATCTAGTTTACAATTTAGTCTCAGAAATCAATTTCCGACGTATAATGAAGTGTGTAGACTTTTTGAGTTAACGTATATAAATTCAACATTTTTATGAACTCTTTCTTTTTGTGATGGCTTTTGCTTTCTATTTGATTCAAGATAGATTAAATTTGTTAGGATTTGGATTAGTTCTTCTTGGTCCTTCATATTTTCTTGAATCAACGTACAAAGAAATGCAATTTTTACTAGATGTAATGCCTTAGAACATATTATTTGTGATTACAATACATATTTCAAACTTTTCCTGTTAAAGATGAGTTTATCTAGTTTACAATTTAGTATTAGAAATCAATTTCCGACTTATAACGAAGTGTGTAGACTTTTTTGAGTTAACGTATATAAAACTCAACATTTTTATGAACTCTTTCTTTTTGTGTTGGCTTTGTCTTTCTATTTGATTCAAGATAGATGAAATTCGTTAGGATTTGGATTAGTTCTGCTTGGTCTTTCGTCCTTCTTCTATTGTGAAATTTGACTTCCTTCATATGTTCTTGAATCAACATACATACAAATGTATTTTGTACTAGACGTACTGCCTTAGAACATAATATTTGTGATTACAATACATTTTTCAAACTTTTTCTATAAAAGATGAATTTATCTAGTTTACAATTTAGTCTCAGAAATCAACTTCCGACTTATAACGAAGTCTGTAGACTTTTTGAGTTAACGTAAATAAAATTCAACATTTTTATGAACTCTTTCTTTTTGTGTTGGCTTTGTCTTTCTATTTGATTCAAGATAGATGAATTTTGTTAGGATTTGGATTAGTTCTGCTTGGTCTTTCGTCCTTTTTCTATTGTGAAATTTGAGTTCCTTCATATGTTCTTGAATCAACATACATAGAAATGTAATTTTTACTAGACATACTGCCTTTGAACATATTAATTGTGATTACAATACACTTTTTAAACTTTTTCTGTTAAAGATGAGTTTATCTAGTTTACAATTTAGTCTCAGAAATCAACTTCCGGGTTATAACGAAGTGTGTAGACCTTTTCGAGTTAACATATATAAAATTCAACATTTTTATGAACTCTTTCTTTTTGTGTTGGCTTTGTCTTTCTATTTTATTCAGGATAGATGAAATTTGTTAGGATTTTGATTAGTTCTGCTTGGTCTTTCATCCTTCTTCTATTGTGAAATTTGACTTCCTTCATATTTTCTTGAATCAACGTATATAGAAATGCAATTTTTACTAGACGTACTGCCTTTGAACATATTAATTGTAATTACAATACATTTTTCAAACTTTTTCTGTTAAAGATTAGTTATCTAGTTTACAATTTAGTCTCAGAAATCAATTTCTGACTTATAACGAAGTGTGTAGACTTTTTTGAGTTAACGTATATAAAATTCAACATTTTTATGAACTCTTTCTTTTTTTGTTGGCTTTGTCTTTATATTTGATTCAAGATAGATGAAATTTGTTAGGATTTGGATTAGTTCTTCTTGGTCTTTCATCCTTCTTCTATTGTGAAATTTGCATTCCTTCATATTTTCTTGAATCAACGTACATAGAAATGCAAGTTTTACTAGATGTAATGCATTAGAACATATTAGTTGTGATTACAATACATTTTTCAAACTATTTATGTTAAAGATAAGTTTATCTAGTTTACAATTTAGTCTCAGAAATCAATTTCCGACTTATAACGAAGTGTGTTGACTTTTTTGAGTTAACGTAAATAAAATTCAAAAATTTTATGAACTCTTTGTTTTTGTGTTGCTTTGTCTTTCTATTTGATTCAAGATAGATGAAACTTGTTAGGATTTGGATTAGTTCTGCTTGGTCGTTCGTCCTTCTTATATTGTGAAATTTGACTTCCTTCATATGTTCTTGAATCAACATACATAGAAATGTAAATTTTACTAGGCGTACTGCCTTAGAACATAATAATTGTGATTACAATACATTTTTCAAACTTTTTCTATTAAAGATGAATTTATCTAGTTTATAATTTAGTCTCAGAAATCTACTTCCGTCTTATGATGAAGTGTGTAGACTTTTTTGAGTTAACGTATATAAAATTCAACATTTTTATGCACTCTTTCTTTTTGTGTTGGCTGTCTTTCTATTTGATTCAAGATAGATGAAATTTGTTAGGATTTGGATTATTTCTATTTTTATGAACTCTTTCTTTTTTGAGTTAATTTTTAATAGCAAATTTCATCTATGTGAATCAAATTGAAAGACAAAACCAACACAAAAAGAAAGTTTTCTTAAAAATGTTAAATATTATATACCTTAACTCAAAAAAGTCTACACACTTCGTTATAAGTCTGAAATTGATTTCTAAAACTAAATTGTAAACTAGATAAACTCATCTTTAACAGAAAAAGTTTGAAAAACCTATTGTAATCACAAATAATATGTTCCAAGGCATTATGTCTAGTAAAAATTTCATTTCTATGTACGTTGATTCAAGAAAATATGAAGGAAGACAAATTTCACAATAGAAGAAGGATGAAAGACCAGGCAAAACTAATCCAAATTCTAACAAATTTCATGTATTTGAATCAAATTGAAAGACAAAGCCAATACAAAAATAAAGAGTTCATAAAAATGTTGAATTTTTTATACGTTAACTCAAAAAAGTCTACACACTTCGTTATAAGTCAGAAGTTGATTTCTGAGACTAAATTGTAAACTAGATAAACTCATCTTTAACAGAAAAGGTTTGAAAAATGTATTGTAATCACAATTAATATGTTCTAAGGCAGTACGTCTAGTAATAATTGCATTTCTATGTACGTTGATTCAAGAAAATATGAAGGAAGTCAAATTTCACCATAGAAGAAGGATGAAAGACTAGGCAGAACTAATCCAAATCCTAACAAATTTCATCTATTTTGAATCTAATAGAAAGACAAAGCCAATACAAAAATAAAGAGTTCATAAAAATGTTGAATTTTTTTATATGTTAACTCAAAAAAGTCTACTCACTACGTTATAAGTCGGAAATCGATTTCTGAGACTAAATTGTAAACTAGATAAACTCATCTTTAACAGAAAAAGTTTTAAAAATGTAATGTAATCCCAAATAATATGTTCTAAAGTATTACGTCTAGTAAAAATTGCATTTCTATGTACGTCGATTCAAGAAAATATGAAGGAATGCGCATTTCACAATAGAAGAAAGATGAAAGACCAAGAAGAACTAATCCAAATCCTAACAAATTTTATCTATCTTGGATAAAATAGAAATACGAAGCTAACACAAAAAGAAAGAGTTCATAAAAATGTTGAATTTTATATACGTTAACTCAAAAGAGTCTACACACTTCGTTATAAGTCTGAAATTGATTTCTGAAACTAAATTGTAAACTAGATAAACTCGTCTTTAACAGAAAAAGTTTGAAAAATATATTGTAATAACAAATAATATGTTCTAAGGCATTACGTCTAGTAAAAATTGCATTTCTATGTACGTTGATTCAAGTAAATATGAAAGAAGTCAAATTTCACAATAGAAGAAGGATGAAAGACCAGGCAGAACTAATCCAAATTCTAAAAAATTTCATCTATTTAAATCCAATTGAAAGACAAAGCCAATACAAAAATAAAGAGTTCATAAAAATGTTGAATTTTATATACATTAACTCAAAAAAATCCACACACTTCGTTATAAGTCAGAAGTTGATTTCTGAGACTAAATTGTAAACTAGATAAACTCATCTTTAACAGAAAAGGTTTGAAAAATGTATTTTAATCACAATTAATATGTTCTAAGGCAGTACATCTAGTACAAATTGCATTTCTATGTATGTTGATTCAAGAAAATATGAAGCAAGTCAAATTTCACAATAAAAGAAGGATGAAAGACCAAGAAGTACTAATCCAAATCCTAACAAATTTCTTCTATCTGGAATCAAATGGAAAGACAAATCCAGCACAAAAAGAAAGAGTTCATAAAAATGTTGAATTTTATATACTTTAACTCAAAAAAGTCAACACACTTCGTTATAAGTCTGAAATTACATTTCTATGTACGTTGGTTCAAGAAAATACGAAGGAAGTCAAATTTCACAATAGAAGAAGGATGAATGACCATGCAGAACTAATCCAAATCCTAACAAATTTCATCTATCTTGAATCAAATAGAAAGACAAAGCCAACACAAATCCACCATTAGTCCTCGTTACTGCTAATGGGAAAACTTCAGATTCAGCTAAATCTCATGAGACCAAAGCGGCGTCTTTTGCTGATTTGGTTAAGGGTAAAAAACCCTATATGTTAACAGATTCAGATCTCACATCCCTTCCTGATGCTATTTTTTCGTGATGAACCAGCGTTAGATTTTCCTCTTGAGTTAACACAAGAGGGGCGAGATATGTTTCAGTTTAGTCTTATTGGGAGATTAAATTTCAGAGGATTAAAACTTATTGAAGTTCAAAGAATTTTGGTGGAGCAATGGAAACTTGGAGATGGAAGGTGAAAGTTAGTTCCAATGACAAGGGGTTTTTTCATCATCAAGCTAACTTTAGATGAAGATAAGGAACGAGTATGGCATGGAGATTCATGGGTATTTCAGAAACAAACTCTTAGGGTTTTCAATTTTTTCCCTAATTTTGATCTAGAAAGGCAAAGCACGTCTCATGCTTCATTTTGGGTGAGTTTTCCTGGTTTATACATTGAACTGTGGACAAAAAAAATCTTTTATCTATTGCAAGAGTTCCGGGTAAGCCAATTGCCATTGATAAAAAAAAATTTAGACCATGATGTTGGCAATTATGTTGTTGTTCTTATTGATATCGATTTTTCTAAATTGATTCCTAAAAGAATTCGTCTCAAAGCTAATGGAAAAGAATTTTGGCAGTATATTGAAATACAGGATTTGGAGAACATTAAGTTTTGTATCCACCGCAAGCATATGGGACACAAGTTTGAGAATTGTAATGCAGCTCGTAAGATTTTGGGTGGCACAACTAAGGATACTAGGAATGATCAGGGTAAGAAAACTAATGAGAGTAGTAAACTTGATGCAAATAAACAGTCTAAGTATGCTTGGAAAGAAGTGCAAAGTAGTAAGAAGAAGAATATATAGCTTGGTGTTGTAAGTGTAGGTTCTATGGGTCAGTTAAGCAAGGACAAGCATGTTGCAGGTGCGGGGGATGATTTTTCAAATCCTTTGGTGAATGAGTTGCTCAGGCCAGAACCAAGTCTCTCTAAAAATACTTTTCAAGTGCTTAGTGCTGAGCTTGGTCTTAGAGATGAGGTGGAGAATGTGAATATGGATGATAGTGTGGAATCAGATGAGCAGTCTGATACTGAATTGGAGGTTGCTGCTATGGCAACTGAAGTGAAGAATTCAAAAGAATGGGGTACTATTTCAGATGCCAATAATCTTATGGAATCAACTAAGAATGGAAAGAATTTTGTGGACCAATGTAATGTTAATAATGATGATGCAGATACATTTAATTCTGTAGAGGTTGATAAACAATTGGCGTTGGAACTTGCTGTTGCTGAAGAAAAATTTCGATTAGCTTTGGCTGATTTGGAAAAAAATAAGAAAGCTCTTGCTGAAAGTAAGTGTTTTTTGGAACATGGAAAAGTGGATTATTCTGATGATTCAGACTATTATGATGATTCTAACATGGATTCGGATATAAATAAGGAGATTGATGAGGATATTAAGGCCAAAATGGGATCTCATGAAGCTAAGCAAAAAACTAGCCGGGACTTGGATTCATCTTATGAGCGAAAACAATTGGGACCCAAGGCCCAAAAGAGATCACCTAAGCCCACTTATAGTTCAGATAATTTTCAAGAGGTGGAGTCCATTCCATTGACAGAAAAGGTGAGGGAATTTTATGATACAATTAACAATGTAAATATTCAGACTAAATTTTTGAATGACTTAGCATACAGAAAAGAGTAATTCAAGGAAATTAAAGAACAAGCAGCAAGAATGAAGATTCCTCCAAAGAAGAAAAATAGAAGATAAACGCTTTTGTCTTTTTCTTTTTTAATTTTTTAGTGATGCGATATTGGTTTTATGTGTTTTGTTTTTATTAGGGTTTTTGAACTCTTATGCCTTTGGTTTATGGGGGTGGGGAGGCCTTGTGCCTCCCACTTTGAAATTCTTGTAATTGCATTTTTTTGCTGCAATAAACCATTTGTACTTAGCAAAAAAAAGCAACACAAAAAGAAATGGTTCATAAAAATGTTGAATTTTATATACGTTAACTCAAAAAAGTCTACACACTTCGTTATAAAACGGAAATTGATTTCTGAGACTAAATTGTAAACTAGATAAACTCATCTTTCACAGAAAAAGTTTGAAAAATGTATTGTAATCACAAATAATATGTTCTAAGGCATTACGTCTAGTAAAAATTGCATTTCTATGAACGTTGATTCAAGAAAATATGAAGCAAGTCAAATTTCACAATAAAAGAAGGATGAAAGACCAAGAAGAACTAATCCAAATCCTAACAAATTTCTTCTATCTTGAATCAAATGGAAAGACAAAGCCAGAACAAAAAGAAAGAGTTCATAAAAATGTTGAAGTTTATATACTTTAACTCAAAAAAGTATACACACTTCGTTATAAGTCTGAAATTGATTTCTGAAACTAAATTGTAAACTAGATAAACTCATCTTTAATAGAAAAAGTTTGAAAAATGTATTGTAATCACAAATAATATGTTCTAAGGCATTACGTCTAGTAAAAATTGTATTTCTATGTACGTTGATTCAAGAAAATATGAAGGAAGTCAAATTTCACAATAGAAGAAGGATGAAACACCATGCAGAACTAATCCAAATTCTAACAAATTTCATCTATTTGAATCAAATTGAAAGACAAAGCCAATACAAAAATAAAGAGTTCATAAAAATGTTGAATTTTTTATACGTTAACTCAAAAAAGTCTACACACTTCGTTATAAGTCGGAAGTCGATTTTTGAGACTAAATTGTAAACTAGATAAACTCATCTTTAACAGAAAAAGTTTGAAAAGTGTATTGTAATCACAATTAATATGTTCTAAGGCAGTACGTCTAGTAAAATTTGCATCTCTATGTACGTTGATTCAGGAATATATGAAGGAAGTCAAATTTCACAATAGAAGAAGGATGAAAGACCAGGGAGAACTAATCCAAATTCTAATAAATTTCATCTATTTGAATCAAATTGAAAGAAAAAGCCAATACAAAAATAAAAAGTTCATAAAAATGTTGAATTTTTTATACCTTAACTCAAAAAAGTCTACACACTTCGTTATAAGTCGGAAGTTGATTTCATAGACTAAATTGTAAACTAGATAAACTCATCTTTAACAAAAAAAGTTTGAAAAATGTATTGTAATTACAATTAATATGTTCTAAGGCAGTACGTCTAGTAAAAATTGCATTTCTATGTACGTTGATTCAAGAAAATATGAAGGAAGTCAAATTTCACAATAGAAGAAAGATGAAAGGCCATGCAGAACTAATCCAAATCCTAACAAATTTCATCTATCTTGAATCAAATGGAAAGACAAAGCCAACACAAAAAGAAAGAGTTCATAAAAATGTTGAATTTGATATACGTTAACTCAAAAAAGTCTATACACTTCGTTGTAAGTCAGAAATTGAATTCTGAGACTAAATTGTAAACTAGACAAACTTTTCTTTAACAGAAAAAGTTTGAAAAATGTATTGTAATTACAATTAATATGTTCTAAGGCAATACGTCTAGTAAAAATTGCATTTCTATGTACGTTGATTTAAGAAAATATGAAGGAAGTCAAATTTCACAATAGAAGAAGGATGAAAGACCAAGCAGAACTAATCTAATTCCTAACAAATTTCACCTATCTTTAATCAGATAGAAAGACAAAGACAACACAAAAATAAAGAGTTCATAAAAATGTTGAATTTTATATACGTTAAATCAAAAATTCTACACACTTCGTTATAAGTCGAAAATTGATTTCTGAGACTAAATTGTAAACTAGATAAAATCATCTTTTTACAGAAAAAGCTTTAAAAATGTATTGTAATCACAAATAATATGTTCTAAGGCATTACGTCTAGTGAAAATTGCATTTCTATGTACGTTGATTCAAGGAATTACGAAGGAAGTTAAATTTCACAATAGAAGAAAGATGATAGACCATGCATTACTAATCCAAATCCTAACAAATTTCATCTATGTTGAATCAAATAGAAAGACAAAGCCAACAAAAAAGAAAGAGTTCATAAAAATGTTGAATTTTATATACGTTAACTCAAAAAAGTCTAAACACTTCGTTATAGGTCTGAATTGATTTCTGAAACTAAATTGTAGACTAGATAAACTCATCTTTACAGAAAAAGTTTGAAAAATGTATTGTAATTACAATTAATATGTTCTAAGGCAATACGGCTAGTAAAAATTGCATTTCTATGTACGTTGATTCAAGAAAATATGAAGGAATGCAAATATCACAATAGAAGAAGGATGAAAGACCAAGAAGAACTAATCAAAATCCTAACAAGTTTTATCTATCTTGAAACAAATAGAAAGACAAAACCAACATAAAAAGAAAGAGTTCATAAAAATGTTGAATTTTATATACGTTAACTAAAAAAAGTCTACACACTTCGTTATAAATCGGAAATTGATTTCTGAGACTAAATTGTAAACTAGATAAAATCATCTTTTTACAGAAAAAGCTTTAAAAATGTATTGTAATCGCAAATAATATGTTCTAAGGCATTACGTCTAGTGAAAATTGTATTTCTATGTACGTTGATTCAAGAAATTACGAAGGAAGTTAAATTTCACAATAGAAGAAAGATGATAGACCATGCATTACTAATCCAAATCCTAACAAATTTCATCTATGTTGAATCAAATAGAAAGACAAAGCCAACACAAAAAGAAAGAGTTCATAAAAATGTTGAATTTTATATACGTTAACTCAAAAAAGTCTAAACACTTCGTTATAGGTCTGAATTGATTTCTGAAACTAAATTGTAAACTAGATAAACTCATATTTACAGAAAAAGTTTGAAAAATGTATTGTAATTACAATTAATATGTTCTAAGGCAATACGTCTAGTAAAAATTGCATTTCTATGTACGTTGATTCAAGAAAATATGAAGGAATGCAAATATCACAATAGAAGAAGGATGAAAGACCAAGAAGAACTAATCAAAATCCTAACAAGTTTTATCTATCTTGAATCAAATAGAAAGACAAAACCAACACAAAAAGAAAGAGTTCATAAAAATGTTGAATTTTATATACGTTAACTCAAAAAAGTCTACACACTTCGTTATAAGTCGGAAATTGATTTCTGAGACTAAATTGTAAACTAGATAAACTCATCTTTAACAGGAAAAAGTTTGAAAAATGTATTGTAATCACAAATAATATGTTTTAAGGCATTACGTCTAGTAAAAATTATTTTTTTATGTACGTTGATTCAAGAAAATATGAAGTAAGGCAAATTTCACAATAGAAGAAGGATGAAAGACCAAGAAGAACTAATCCAAATCCTAACAAATTTCATCTATCTTGAATCAAATAGTAAGACAAAACGAACACAAAAAGAAAGAGTTCATAAAAATGTTGAATTTTGTATACGTTAACTCAAAAAAGTCTACACACTTCGTTATAAGTCAGAAATTGATTTCTGAAACTAAATTATAAAATAGATAAACTCATCTTTAACATAAAAAGTTTGAAAAATGTATTGTAATCACAAATAATATGTTATAAGGCATTACGTCTAGTAAAAATTGCATTTCTATGTACGTTGATTCAAGAAAATATGAAAGGGTTTTTCTTTCTGAACACTTTTTTTTCTCTCTCCTAAATTTTTTCCCTCTGTGGCGAAAAGTTTAGGGTTTTCAATTTTTTTCGTTTTTTGCTTCACTGTTCTCAATCATCTTTGGGTGATTTTGAGATGCGGGATGCTACTGATCCTCCACAAACACGAGTTCTTACATATGCTGGAAAAGTTTTGGGCAAAAAACAGCTTCCAACAACAAGTTTGGATTTAAGTACACTGCCAAACCCTACTTTGAGAGAATAAAAGTCGGCAATTGTGTTACCTGAATCTTTTTATGAAGAAGGTTGTGATTTATGGAGATTCAGTCTTATTGGTCGACTAGATTTCAAGGGTGTTAATTTTCAAGATGTCAAAAATAGCTTTGAACAACAATGGCAGCTAGGTCAGAGCCGTGTCCAATTCATTCCTATGAATAGAGGGTTTTTTATTATCAAGTTGGAATCTATGGAAGATAGAGACAAGATTCTCAATGTTGAAGCTTGGATGTTTGATCAGCAAAAGCTTAACCTTATGGAATGGTTTCCAGGTTTTGATCCGGACAAACACAAAACTTCTCATACTACGGTTTGGGTCAAGTTTCCGGGCTTGCCTGTTGAATACTGGATTGAGAAACGTTATTGTCTTTTGGAAAATCGCTGGGAACTCCCATTGTTGTAAACAAGCGCACTTTGGCTCATGAATACGGGTATTACACCTCAGTTCTTATAGATATAAATTTCGCAGAACTTGACACAAATGGAATTCATGTTATGATTGGAGGTTTAGATTTTTGGAAACCTATAGAGATTCATAAGAAACCTAAATTCTGCACTAAGTGTAAGATTATTGGTCATCAGGATTCGGAATGCAGGAAAAAGCACAAGAATAATTCTGCTAATACTCAGCAACATGGTGCAGCTTTAGGGCTTCAAGTTGTTGGTTCCACAAATTCGAAAGAAACTAGAGGAGGTAATGCTCAAGGGGGATCTGAGTGGAAAGAGTCTAGAAGAAGGAAAGGGAAAACTGCTCCCGTCATTCGTATAGTTCCTGAAATTAACCAGATTAATATTGTGCATGGCCAGCATGGTGTATCTCTGGCTGTCTCTGAAGTTGTTAATAATCTTCCTAATGGGAATGGGATTGTTGTTGTGCATGGCCAGCATGCAAACGTTAATTCTGAATCAGCCATATTAGAGGAAGGCGAGGTTGAATCGGGGAGTGTTCAAGTGGCTGTAGCAAAACAGTTGCAGGATGAATTAGCTAAGTTTGAAGCTATTTTTTGCTCTGCCTATATCGAATTGGCAAGAACTAGACAAAGCGCAGAAGGCATGTAGTTTTAGTTTCTAATGCTACGGAGGGTATGCCTAGTTCTAAGTTAACTATGAATTCTGAAGCGAGGGAGAGGAGGAATTCATTAGTTAATAAGACCGATGTTATTTCATCCGACGCTCCTTTAACCGATTCATTCTATGTTCGTGAAAGTATTGTTTCATCAAATTTTGATGTTTTGAATAATGAACTGGGTTTGACAGAGAATAACACAATGGAAAATAATGTTAGGGTGCAATCTGACTTGCAGGAAGGGTTAACTCCTTTTTTTGATAGTGTTACTGGAAGGTGGACATCTAGGAAGCCTGTTATCATGGCGCGTCATTCTTCAGCTTCTGGGGTTTCAAGGAACTCAAGGAATTTGAATGAACCTAAATCTAATACCGGTGCTAAAGTTAAAACTGGTGATGGGGTACAAAAGGTGGATGCTACAAGGGTAGCACAGAGAGTTAAGTTAAACACTACCAACAAAGTTTCCCAATAAGAGTTCTCTTTTGGAACATAAATGGGATTGTGCGTGATGAAGCACAATGTAAATTGCGTGAGTTAGTTAAGGAATTCAAACCTGATATTATTGGTATTGCAGAACCAAGGGTGTCAGTTTCTTCCAGGGCTATTCGAAGGTTTTATATTTAGGGTTTTAATAATTCTATTATTCATAATTCTACTTCTACTCGTATTAGGAATCTGTGGGTAGCGACAGTTAATTGGATTTTGGTTTTTAGGAAAGAGAAGCTCCGGTTTTTTCTCCCAAAATTTCTTTGAGTTTTCATCTTTCTTTCACGTAGGTTTTGATCATCCCGATCATCTTAGGATGCGTCATGATGAGTGAAGCACTTGTTAATGATCCTAGCACCTCTAATCGGTTTCTTTCTACCCGCAATTTCGAATTGGAGACACCCATTCTGATACACCTTCTCAAACACACAAACATTTATTAATCAGTCACCACACAAGTCTTTATCAATGGCAGAACTTGTATCTCCCATGTCTTTCTGGTATCAAACCTAACCCAAAATTCAGGCTAAACCTCCATGTTCTTCTCGAGTAACCCTTTTGTAGACAACCATCGAACCATGGCACGCTGGTGGTGGGCTGGGTGAAAAAAGTGATGTAGCTGCTCTGGACAAGATGGAGTAGCAAGGTTAAACTCGTGAGAAAGAAAATGACGCATTGTCGCAGTTGTACTTGTTTATGCTGTCTCCAAAGGACTCGACCTAGTTTTAGGTTATAAGCCTGAAGAAGGTGGCCCTTAGCTAAGTAGCAGGTCCGGTTAGTAAACTGCAGCTGCAATTCAGCTGGCTGCCTTGAGATGAAAATGGCGTCTGCTCCAGTAATTTCTTCATTGCGGCGCTTTCGAGCCTAGTACCCTTCCTACGCTTCGTATCACGCAATATCCAATGCTTCCAAACAACGCCACAAGTCTGTATTTCTCTCCTTTCATGTAACATTTCTCCAAAACGCCTACAAAATAAAAACAAAGCGTAATATACAAAAATACAAGAGAAATAGCTAAGAAAAACATACGAAATTGATACTCGAAAGATGTATTTTAAGCACTTATCAAATTCCCCCATACTTATCTTTGCTAGAGCAAACAAAACAAAACTAAAATACAACAACTCCGTGTCGTCGAGGCTACGATTACTTTTAGCGAATGTAACAAGCCTTTAAACCCTAGGTGTCCCTAGTGGACGAGTTATAGTCTCGTGAAGGTTTACAAGAGGTGTACCTACAAAAACTTTTACTACAAATTCCAACTACCTGTGAAGAATCTATGAACAAATCCAAAATGACTATAGGAGGAAGTACCCAGATGCAAATCCAATCCATATATAAGTAAACAAAGCTCTACTCAGAAAGTCGAACAAACCACAATACTCGAAATCTAACTAACTACAATCACATATGAATAGATTAAGAAGATGGATATAAAGATAGATGGTTACGATGTTGATTAAAGTGAACGGTGTTTCCCATATCTGTCTGAAGGTCACTGCCAAGATGAACATATGAATCCTAATGGATTGAGATACTAGTCTGAATTCTAATATCAACTCAGCTGGCATATACACGAAAACCAGTGGTCGACAATCTTAATTCTAGATCAACTCGGCTGGCATATACAAGGGAACTAGTGGTCGATTTATTAACAAAACAATAATAATAATTTTTTTTCTTTTTTTTCTTTTTCAACTTTACGACATGATTAGATATTTTGGATCCAAGCGCATGCTTCTTTTCAGCAGATTAAATGGTAATTCTCATGGATCCTCCGTTCCACGCTTGTTTAGGCGACAGAGACAGGGAGAACGCACACATATTGCTATCCAAGTGTCATTTTCTTTCTTCTTCATTTTTTTTATTTTTTTTATATACTCCGGTTGGTCTAATTGGTCTGGTCTTTTTTTTTAGTAACTCAATCACTCTATTTCATCCTAGCAGTAATAACAAGTCGATGTTAGTGACCCACCAAATCACTTAGAGAAACAAAAAGTTTGCAAAAATAAAAATAGAAAGTACGGTGACGATTCCGAGATATGGTAACAACTATCATATAATTTCAAACACCTGAGCTCTGTTTTTTTAGTTAATGGGTTCCTCAACTCCTGCAACCAAGATGGTTCCATCCACTTATATTATTTAGTGTCATCCTGAAGGCACAAGTTTCTAGATTTTGAAGTTTATCATGTTTTTTTTTCTATTTTTTTTTTTTTTTTATTTTTTTTTTAACTAAAGGCATTAAATTCTACAAATTATATACAAATTACACAAACTGATACTCCAAATCATAGTTATTTCTGAACAATAGAGGATAAACACTAAACAAG